>NC_056747.1:287757003-287845458 GCF_019279795.1 Protopterus annectens | reverse complement strand
GAGGGCTGACGCTGAATGATTACTATTCTACTTGGTGTATACTTTGAATGAGAGTTTCCCTGGATGAATGGTCAAAACAACTTTTATTTGCACTTCTTTTAAAACTAAATCTTTATTCTGACATCTGCTCATAAGATCTGTTTCTAAGGATGTCTTCTTCTAATACTTAAGAGACAGAGAGTTGTCTTGCTTGCCACAACTATGCTAATATGCTCCCTATATTGAAAAGATAAATGACAGCACAGTACTATAATGCCATTCTGTTGTCTTTTGCTACTTTTATATATAGCCTCAGGAATACAGTGCTTGTATTTGGCATTGTCACTCTGTTTCCACTATAAAAGGGCCTTAGTGCTCATTTAGACTACCCTGTCAACAAACGTCAGGGAAAAAATGAAAAAGGAATAAAGAAGATTCTCAGTGTAGATCAGACGTGTAGGCCATGCAACATCATTCGTATACTATGAGATTAGACCTTTATAATACACGGTTGCCATGAATTTCTAGCATATCAAGGTGCATTGTGTCTCATTTTCACTAAGCAATACAAGCAAACAAACATTGCAGAATGCATATGTGTTTCAGTTCATGCTACAGCACAGTAATTTATAGGTTGTTTTAAACAGTAGAAGCAAAATTTTGTTACAGAAATGTATGCAGAGTAAAGTGCAGATATAGCTGCTTGTTAGAAGTACTAATGACTATTCAACAGTTTTGCCAGAATTCAAACTATAGCTTGCTTATTTTATGGTTGCATAGTATTAAGGGTCAGCTGAACTCACAATGAGGACCACGTTCCGTTTAGTGCAAATCGCAATAAATCGGTGACGAATTTTGGTGTTACAAGCAGATGTGTAATCTGAGTAGCTGGGCCTGCCTCATTGTGTTCATATGATGTTGTACTCCATTTTATGGATGAACTACTAAATGTTTGTGCATAGGATAACAAATGGATATTTTGCTTTTGGAATCAAACAGTATTGTAAACAGCCGTGATAACTGACAGACAGGTAAGTACCTTTAATAAATTTTAGTCAAAGCATAAATCTCTGTATAAAAAAAGAGATCGAGAGAATGGTCCCTTACTATCATTAATTTAAGTGCAGGGTGGTATGCAGAGTGATGCTATATAGCTTAGTTATGTGAATAACAAAGATGAAGTCGAGGTGACAGTTCACTTACTAAAAAGAATACATCATCTAAATTTTTTCTTTAACTTATAAATTATTTTATTGAGGATGTTACAGCAAGTGTGTCTTCTTTTTATAGGGGAGATGGTATTATCATTCATTCATTCATTTATTTATTTAACAATCCTGTGGCCACATAAACATTGTCATTAAATGGTAGCATGTGTATTTACACTTTTTTAAGCTAAAAACAATATCAAAGACATACATAAAATATCGATAAATTATTTTTCTATCTCAGACTAAATGAACACAGGGTCCCAGAATTATTCGAATGATGATGATAGACTGTCCAAAATTATTTAGACTGTAACAGTAAAAACTGTGTGAAATTTATAATGCTGGTTAATTGCAGTAGATGGTTTGGTCCAGAATATGATGCAGATGATTTGGGGTAGAGAAGTATACTTGACTAGGCTAGGAGGGGTAGGATTGAGCAGCGTAGGTCCATATGTTCTCGTGAGATTGGAATTAGATTGTCCACCACAGTGGTATTTTCTGTTGAGGAGCAAGAGGTTAACCCCAGATGGACATGTTTGATGAACCTGTGTGATGACTGAATGTTGCAAATTTAACAGGCAGGAATCATCTAAGGACTGGGAACAAAAGTGAAAAATGTTGCCAGCTTTGGAGGACAGCCACTAAGTGCTCGATTTTTTAGTTCACATTACCCGCGGTGGTGGTGCTGCAGTAGCATTGTCGTGTCACAGTAAGACACTGAATGGTTCGACTCTCAGCTAGAGCGTCTTCTGCATGGAGACATGCATGAATGGGTGTACCTTCGTTGAAGGTTGTGCATCAGGGCTGGCAACTCTGCATGTAAAAATCAACTGCCAATCATTAGCGGACCGGAGTTCCGCTGTGGCGACCTCTAACCGGGAAAAGCCGAAAGACACAATAACTCTGACGGTAAGTGTGGTCATCAGAAGGCTGCCTCACCTGGAAAGATGGAACAGTTATTGGGAGATGCGGAGTGCCATACTGGATAGGATGAAGGAATTAATGAATCTTACTTTGAGATGCTTTCAGAGCCCTCCATAAAGTATTTCCTTCAGATTGTAGTGCCTCGTCTCTAAAGTTACTTAAGACCATAAACCTGCTTTCATTAAAAAAAAATGCTTTGAAAGCACATCTTGGTGAGATTACATGATGTGTTTTGTAATGAACCTGGCAAAATTATCTGTATTTCTTCCTACTTGGGGAATATACAGTTCATACATGGATTGTGGCTGTTGGCAGAATTCATTCCCTTTAAATACTAGATACATGAAGCATCGAGCTTACCTCTGATACCAAGAAAAAGATAATACCAGTTAACACCTTCCCACAGCAAGAGACTTGATCGTAATGCTTACCAATTGTTACACACCCCCTTAAGCACTGTTATGATTGGATCCTGTGATAGGGAGTACAGCATGCAGTGCTGTTTGGCAGAGAACAGCAGCAGAAGGTAAAACAACTTTGTTTTTGCCTGTGGTTTATGCCTCTCAGCTGTGTGTGTTTGCCTCATAGTTTTGCTTGTCCCTTATAATTTTTTTTACTTTTGTGGTAAATCTGATTACATGTAGTCAATAAAGCCAGGCAATAGTTTCATACTACTTAGTCAGAAAATGCATATTGATGCAAAACCTGCTATTAAGTTAATAGAACAAGAGCAATATTTCAAAACTGTCCCTGATTTTGATAAATCTTCTCCCCCATTATCTCTGAATCCCATTGCTTCATACAATTCTCCAACCCTACCACTCTTCCAGACCACTACGCTCCTGCAGCAAAAATCTACTCCAGGTTACCAAAGCCAAAAACTCATCAGGTGAAGCACTGTTTGAGTACGCTATATCCAAGCTTTGGAACAACCTTCCCACTACCATAACTACCCTTCCTTCCTGCAATCTTTTCAAGACTGCACTTAAATCTCACCTAAGTTCTCACTGGCTTTGTCCTTGTCCTAACCCCGTCTAATAACCCCCCCCAACCCTTCTCTCCTTTCCCAGATTTAGATGGAGTATCCCCTCTGTCACTATAAAACTGAACTGAAGATTGATCACTGCTTGTTAATCCTTCCAGGATTTAGTTATTCATTTAGTCTGTTATTATTATCTAGTTACTGTTTAGAAAATTTGTATCACTGTGTTTACTTATTTGTCAATGTCTTTAATTTAGAGCTTACTACTCAATTGTACCAAATTTGCTCCTGTATTTCTCCATGTCATGAGCATCTCTGCTGTATTCATACCTTGATTGTTATTGTTTACCATCTTCCATGTATTTCTGTGGAGCTTTTCTCCCCGGGCCTCCGCTGAAAAAGGACCTGTGTCCAGTCGGAATTTCCCGGTCAACAAATGTAAATAAATAAATTCTTGAGCAAAAGACCTGAGAGGTGTGCTGCGGTCTGCTTGATAGCACTTGTCTTTCAAAGATGGTAAAACACTTTACACTCATATACACTTTTTCCTGTAATTGGAACTACATGGAGCAGATAAAGCTCCATGTATTATAAGGAATTATGATTGGATCACAGAAAGGGAAAGGTAACAGAATGGGAAGAGGCCAAGAATTTATTTGGACTGCAGGTTTAGGATAGTCTTCCCTATAAAGGATTGATATCAGAGTGTAGGCAAAGAGAAAGAAATAGGAGGCTCCTAAATGAAAGACGAGGACTGGGAGAGTTTTAATAGAATCTACAACAGAAGCTGCTGTTAAAAAAAGGAATAGTTAGTACAACATATAAAATATTGGATGATAATTATAAGAATCAGTCAGAGAAGCTTAGAAAGGATTCGGAAGAGCGATTTGTATAAACAGTTCACAAAGAGACAATGGGAGGATACATGTATATCTCCCAAATATGCAACAAAGTCTAGAAGATTTAGGATCTTTGCTTGGAAGTGTTTACATGGATATTTTTATACCCCAAGTAGACTCCAAAGAATTTTCCCTCGGTTGGATAGCAAATATTGTAGGTGTGACAGGCAAGAAAGAGGTAGCTGGGAACATATTTTTTGGAAGTGTGATGAGCTGGCAGACTTCTGGGATTCCTGGCAGACTGCTCTGTCGGAGATGCTGGCTGAGTGGATTGGACTGACTGGGGAGATGATTTTTTTTGAGTTGTGTTACAAAATCGGAATTGCCTAGACATAGCAAAGTCTAGACCAACTTTACTAGAAGTAGTGAATATAGTAATATAGATGAAAACATTGGAAATGGGATCTTTAGAAAAGAGAAAGAACAAACTACATAGGAAAAATGGGAATTGTGGGAACAATATATGCAGAGAAGAAACAAGGTTTTTAAGAGGCATGATTTGAATGAGCTGTAGAATGCTTAACTGACAATGACTGGATGGTTTATAAGTGATGTATAATGTTTACAAGTACAGTTGTTTCAGTGGTGTCTGTGATGTATTATCTAAAGCGATCTCATTTTGTATGTTTTTCATTTATATAAATGTAAGATTGACTTTGTTAATATGTGTAAATTTAATAAAGATGTCTGGGGACAAAAAATTATGATTGGATCACCGATCATAATGTTTTATGTGGTGTTCTCGACATGCATGCTTGATTCACCTCTTGAGCTTTGCTTGCAAGGTTAATTTCTTGACATCCGTGTCTTGAACATGCAGTAAGCCAGTTATGATTGGAGACCCGATCATAGTCCTCTGTATGTCAACTGTTCTCCAAAGGGAGTCATTGCTTTTACTGTAGTTAAGACTGTAGCACTCACTGTAAAGAAGTTCGACTTTCTCATTTCATCGTGAATGATGAAACATACTGTTTGAACCAAAACATTAAACTTAATTAAACTAATTACCCTAATGTACCTACTGATACCTTTGCGTGCAATTATAAAGTTTGCTTGTACTTCTGTTTTGTTGTAGCTCTGTTGTATACTTTAGTTTTGTGTGTGTGCTTTTTAAGAGAATCATGTGCCTTTTGAGTTTGTATATGCATACCTTTTGGGTATTCATGTGCCTTTTCTGTGTCTTTGTTGCCTCTGGCTTGGGTTGGGTCTGTAAACAATCCTTGGACAAGTTAATTTTTCTGGTGAACATAGAATAGTACATAGTTAAAGTAAATAAAATACTGCAACTACAGGACAAACAAGATGCTGTTAGCCATTACTAGGTCAGCTCTGTAGCTTTTTTTGTATCACAAGCTCCATCCCTGAAATGAATTGAATCCCTATATTAGGCAGAATACAAAATTAATCCTACATTTTTGCCATGCAAATGGATAATACTCAGCATACATCTTTTCATGTGCTTTTGCCATTCATATATTCAGATTATTTTTCAGTGCTTCTTGGTGTTTTTCTTTGCCTTAAGGTTGTTTCTTTTCCTTTAGATCACAAGGTATTGTGCAAAAGTTAACATCCTTTATGAGCAGATCCCACAACTGCTAAACACACTTTGTACCTTTACTGCCAAAGTGTCAGAGGATGAGCTTTGCTTTTTTTTTTGTCAGGATATTAGCAATCCTGCTGTTCATCACTGAAAAACAAGCCTTTTTATTTTTTGATTAAAAGAAATTGCTCCCTTTTAGGTGAAAAAAAGCACAAAGAGCATCATCAAAAGGTCACAGGGAGCACCATAAACCCAAACTTTCACTGTGATACTCCTTGGGTAGTAGCTTTAGTGTCAGCTCAGACTTTTGGCTAGGAATATTTTAGCAGAGTTGGAGCTCTACAGTGGTGACTTCCTTGGTCTCAGACTTCATAATTAGGGCTGATTACTACCCAATTATAAAAGCAGATATTAGCCTCTTCAGGTTGTTTCTACTGTCCTAACATGGTCCAAAAGACTAATTCCAGTTCCTGCAGTAATCCAATATGATTGAGAAGAGATCGTTATAACAAAAATACTGTATTATAGCTATTTCACTGATTTTATCCCTTCACTGGTTTGTGGGGCATCAGATTTCCCGATGTAGACCCTATTGTCAGGCTAAGTACAGCCCCTGGTGGCACACCTTTGACTGCTGTTTTGTTATGTCCACTTCAACATTTTCACTGATGTTCAGTACATGATCCCTATACCCCTGACATTGTCCTTTCTGATTTCAGCCCCCCCCCCGGCAGTGTGATAATCTGATGCCTGATCACTTTGGGTCTACTTCAGTAGATCGAAATTACACTTAATTGAAACTTCACCAAGACAACATCACTGAACTTTGAATAAACCGAAGCTTCACATTACTGTATTATTTTTTTTTAATACAGCAAATTGAGGCACTTGGTCAACATTCAATGTAAAAACACACACAGTAGTCAGACCCACCCAGGTGTGGGGCTGCACACCCCACACCCACCAACTAAATATACCAACTCTGGGATAACACTACAGTGGGGAAAAGGGCACATTTCCCCATGTTGGCCAACTGACTCCATTCCCTGTAAAAAAAAAAAAAAATTTTTATTAATTTAAATATTTTTAAATTTGAATTATTATTTGCGGTATTTGAAGCTTCATTTTATTCAAACTTCGGTCATGTCATCTCTGTAAAGTAAGTTCTGATTAAGTGCAATTTCGGTCTACTGAAGTAGACCGAATGACTTGTCATCAGCTTATCAGAAGTTAGGCGGCTGGACCAGACAATGCCCCTCTTCCCCCAAGTACGCAGCTACTCAGTTTTTCAGCAGTTAATGAGTAATATGGCATGTGGATGCCAAATTCTACTTCCCAAGTCATCTGGATTTCACTGTCAGGGCCCTTACAAAGTGGCTTATTTAGCTGAGTGTTTACTGCACACTTAGCAGCAGCCTGGAGGTCTGTAAGATGCCTAAGTTGGCCCATCCTATGTAGGTGCTCATTCATTACCTGGCATTTGTTCTGTTGCTTCTCTCTTGACAGTTGCAGCCTACCTTCTAGCTGTATGCTCTGACATTAGTTGTTGCAGTGAAGCAGATTTCAACTACATCTTCTGTTTCAGCCTAGCACTGTGATGTAGGGACATATTCTGGACTGTCCCAAGTAACTGGGGTTCAAATAGTCGCTCTGACACTGAATGAGCAAGGTAGGGAGGTAGCCCACTCACCTCTCCTAGAGGGTAGGGAGGGGTTGTGCACAATTGGGGGGCACACTAGGTGATGAGAAGTTCTTAATGGAGACTAGAAAGCTCACTATTTGTGCTTGGAGGGAGCGTCCCTTATGGTAGTGAGGGGGTGTCCCCCACTAACATCCCATTGCACTCCCCTTCTTGTATTTCTTGCCTGGTGCCATACAGTTGGGATGGGAAACTAAAGAGGAAGACTTTGAATGATGACCCCCTTAGCTGAGCCTTCTCCTAGTGATGAGGAAAGAATGGGCCAACTGGACATGGAGGTGGTTGCTTACTGACAAAATAGCAGGGGCAAAGAATGCAAAAAGAAAAACCTGCATTTTTTTCAGAAGAGCTTTTGAAGAAGAAAGACTGTCTTAGACTATGTCTGTTCCCAAGAGCTTTGATATGATGCATGAAAATGTCTCTGTGGACCAATGTGAGCATAATGAACTCTCCTGCCTTTTTCTTTCTTTCTGAGAATGTCTGGTTAAAAGAGATACTGTGGGTCACTAAGGAGAAGAGATGGTTTGGTTGAGTATGTGGTCCCCTCCCTGTAAAGGACTGCAGCAGTTTTGCAGGGCCCCACACTGGACCATGTGTGATCAGTTCAGTTATTGGCTTTTTCAGATGTTTAATGATTTAAAACTAGCAAACACAGATACAGTCACTGCACGTCTCAGGAATCCAGTACAGTTTTCTACCCTCCACGGGACTATGCTACATGGGAAGGTAATCCTCACCCTGATCAAGTGCTGTCTGTGTTCGTCTTCATGTAGAAGGTCAGTTTACATTCTGCTGATGGCAAGCAGAACAACAAGAGTTGGCATTGGTGACTGCTGACATTTGTAGCTGGTTTGATGTCCTGTGCCAGCCATTGTGAATTTCAGGGCACACTTTTTAAAGGGCCCCTGATGTTTGGGCTTGAAATAGATGAACATTTGAATGGCATGAAGGAAAGGAGTCTTGTGGTGGTGTCTCTCCTTCTGCTTTGAAGGCACTATTCCATGTTACAGTGGAGCAGCAAAGATATTTGTTGTGCAGGACCTGCATTATTTCCAAGAGCAGCAGTTTTTTAAGCAGCAGACCTCCACTTCCTAGGTTCAGGTTGCTAGTATAGTATAGTATCTGAGTTCTCAGTGACGGTGAGCAGACAGAGGACCCCCATTCCATGTGCTCCTTAGCAGCCTTGACTCCTTTTTGACTACCTGCCTGCAAGGGAAGTAGCTAAAAGGAGAATGTCTCTCCATAAGAAGGTATGAGACTCTCCATAAGGCCAAGCTGTTGGGTGAGACAAGTGTTCATTTATTGTTCATTTATGTCATTAGTGCTGTAGATACATAATCTGAATAGCCCGGAATTAGTCTACTCTATCAGGGAAGACAGTTGCACTGCTGTGAACAATGTTTGTTTATAAGGAGTGGCCTTCTCGAACACATTGTCAACCATAGTTGTCGAAACGAAAATCACTAACTGCAGAACACAGAAGAAAGAAAAAAACACTTGGTAGAGAAATCCACTTTATATAACAGAGCAAAGCTTTCGGGTAGAACCCTTTGTCAATACTAATACATAGACATCACATTATCACAGTTTAAATACAGGTCAACAGTCACATGACTAGCAGCCCAATGTAATCATGTGACAGCATTAATGTAATTAATACAAAAATATAAAACATAATCGAATAACAATACAGTAATAAAAATACAATAATAAATAAAGGTATTCTGAACCATAAGACATATTAGTACGCCTTCCAAACCACATTAAAACATTAAAAACATATTTCATAATTTAGTATGCTGTATCTTAACCAGTATGGGTTTAAGACTAACCATACTGTTTAAACCTGGGAAAGAATCAGAAGCAAGTCTCAAAATCCATTCATACTCCTTAATTTCCAGGTAATTATTCTTGTCACCACCTCTAGGTGTAGGATAAACAACATCAATGACCCTAAACATAAACCTATGTTCACTACCATAAGTAGATATATGTTTATACAGAGCATTATCATAACATCTCCTAATTTCTGATTTATGTCCAGTAATACGCTCTTTTAATTTACGGGTGGTCTTCCCTAGGTAGAAAGATGACACGATATACAAGTAGTCAAATAAACCACAAAAGATAAGACGCAGGTCGCATATACTTTGAACCTACATTAATGCTGTCACATGATTACATTGGGCTGCTAGTCATGTGACTGTTGACCTGTATTTAAACTGTGATAATGTGATGTCTATGTATTAGTATTAACAAAGGGTTCTACCCGAAAGCTTTGCTCTGTTATATAAAGTGGATTTCTCTACCAAGTGTTTTTTTCAACCATAGTTGTCCACAGTTTACATCTGTGTGTGCTTCTACACACTTATTCTGGGAGCTACCACCCATTGGTGGCTTGATGACACTAACATCCACCCGATTCTGTCCTGTTCATTCTCTGAGGGATAGTGGCACTGTGTATATTTGGCTTTACCCTCTGGATGAGCTCGCTCATCCTCTTTGCCACTGTGATCAAGAAACCAAGCCATTTCTTGAACTCTTGTTGCCTGGGCTGTAGTCTGGGATTTAGCTCTCTCTGCTGCTGTTGCTAGCTATTTAATGCTAACAGCATAGATTTGTCACTGTTCCTCACTTCTGAGGTTCACCTGCGTCTCTGCAGCAGTTCCATTTATATTCATTGTGAAGGAAGTCTTTCAGCTTAGTTCAGAATGCTGATAGATTTTTCCTGTCTCACATTATTCAAGAGACTGTTCAAGCAAGCTGGTCATAACTTGAAAAAAATGCTTTTTCACTAAAGTCATTTTAAGTGATGCTCTAATTAGAGTAAAGATGTCCTCATTTTTTTCTTAGATCATAAAATGGGGTTCTTATTGTTAGTTTTGAGGCCAATTGGGGGGGAGGCATTTCTTTTGCTTATTTCTTTGTAGAGAAAGAAGGCCTTTATTTAGTTTATTTGGTTTTCCTGTGATTGTCAGTAAGTTGCATTTTTGCAGTAAGTAATAGTGATGGGTTTTTATTTGTGTAGATATATAAAGTGAAATATTTTATTTTCTGCTGGTTGTGAGAGGTATTTTCTGACTAAAACCTGTGAGGGTGGAAGAGAAAATGGTACTTGAATGAATCTTTTATAAATGCGTAATGTTTAAGAGAGTATACTTTTTTCTATTAGACAATGTAGTCATCATTCAAATGCTAGTATGCCTCTGTATATGCATACACGTGCCAGTAGGTACACTTTCCTGTCTAGTTCATGAAATGGTAAAGAAACCTAAACCATCTTTTGATGTGTGTCTTATTTAAAAGTTATATATGAGCTAAAATTAGCTAATTTAGGCACAATTGCCTCTATTGTTAAGTCTAAAATGTATTATACAATGTACTAATTATAAGACCAAATGGCACAAATGCAAGTTATGTGAGGATATCAGAATGCTCATCTTTGGAGAGAACACTTACAGGCACTCATCTCTGGCATGACCAGTATGTTTGCAGGAAGTGAACACAGAGCCAGAATGGACCCAGGTAGAAGCTAGTGATTACTACAGTCCGCTAGCTGTCTGATATGTGGAACACTAGCAATCTGGTAAGAGGAGGTCCATTCTTAGTAACAAAAGCAGTAATTCTACTTTAGGGCAGCTGGTCACATCAGACTTACCCATGCTATTCTGGTGCCCTTGTCCTATCCCACAGTGCACTACAGCATTCCTCCTTTGCAGATCTCTTTCACTATGCAACAGTGAGGAGCACATGGAGACAAGCCTAGACTGCCTTTCAAAAGTTTGAATAAAATGGTTCTTCTCACTGTAAGACAATTTTATTTGTCTTGGATATCTTTCTTGGGTATTGCGATCTTTTGTTCTGTCTGCCTAGGCATCTTAGCATTTTATCAGCTCTTTTATTGTTGTAACTCCGTGGTGGTATAGTGGTGAGCATAGCTGCCTTCCATGCAGTTGGCCTGGGTTTGATTCCTGGCCAGTGCAAGAAGTTTGTACATTTGTGCACTTGTCTCACTGGTGCTGCAGAGAGTAAAAAATGTCGCCCATTTTATTAAGGGGAATTAGCTCAAATGATGGTGCTTGCTTAACATGCAAGACATAGTGGGATTGATGCCCACATTCTCCATGCTTATTTTGGGGGGGTTGGCATAAGGTTCAAGGCATTTACCTAACAGACCCAAAGTACAAGGTTTGATTCTCACCTTAGGGAAATTCTCTAAGCTTAAAGGGACCCACAGAGGTAGCTTACCTAGTCCTCTCGAGTATGGCATAAGTCTTCTAGGGTTGACATAATGATTAAGGTGTTTACCTTACACAAGATACAGGGTTTGATTTTCATCTTCCAATGGAAATTGTCTAGGCTTAGAATGGCTTTCAAGGGCTGCAAGCTTAATACTTGTCTACGAACTGTTACCTCTCTTCCTTTTTTGCACTCTACTGTTTGTTTAGGAAAAAATATATTTGCATCTTTCCTTAGTTCTACTGCCATGTATTTTTTTCTTAAGACTGTTTTCCTTTCTCTCTTCAGGCTTGGCCTACCAAGGTTTCAGATCCTGCCTCAAGATGACCACCAGATTTGTCTTTCATGTTTAGTAGAACAGTATTTGTAAGTGCTACTTGCCAGTTTTTCGCTCCTGATACTACTCACAACTGTAAAAAAACAATCCATGTTACACATGAATAAGAAATATTTTTATATGCAGCCTTCATATTTGAGGCCAGTGGTTCTACATATTCAGTTTTGGAGCCACTTTTCCAATTTTGACTTCAGAAAACTCAGTAAGCAAGATAGAACTAGGCCTTCCTGTCCAAGATGTAAATCTAACTCAAGAAAAATGGATAGGATATAGTACCAGAAATTATTTTGCAGTTTGTCAAATTTAGTTGTCCTGTTAAAACTCTGAGACTTAGATATTGTCTTTGTCAGTGAGCCAAATTATTAGCTCTAGACTGACTTGAAGAGTCCTTCTCCTATGTTCTTCTCTGAGTTCTGGGAGTTTTCAGTTGCAGCATGTTTGTCAGCATCATAGGGAGGGCTTAGAAGATGATGATTGCATCCCCATCTCCATGTACTTCTGTAGCATATGGAGCATTTTCTCTATATTTTCTGCTGTTACTGGGTCATCTGAATAGTCCTCATTGGTGCCTTTACTTTCAACACTGGTCAAGAGTTTCCAAATTCAACTCATCAGACATCTGTATTGATAGCTGAAGACCTCAGTACTGACTGCTGGCCAACTGACTGTCACAGTGTCAGTTATGTCACTGGCGCTAATGTTGCCTTCACCACCTCAATAGGTTGTGTTGAACTTGTCAACCATAATTCTCAAGACTGGGTGTCAGGGCTCCATCCAACACCAGTTATGTCGGTACTGATGGGGTTGGTACAGAGACAAGTATATATAGACACTACTGTTATTGACACCAACCTTGTTCCACCATTACAGAAGCCCCCCCCCCATGCTTAATATGCTTCAGAGACCCTTGGCTATCCAACTTCTTGTCCAGCATGATAAAGGGGTGTAGTGCTGGTTGCATTGTGCCTCCCTTGCATTAGCCCACAAGCACTCTTCATTTGTCTTCAGACGTTACCCCCTCTGAAAGTCATGAGGAGGCATACATATAAGAAAAAGCACGTCATCTCCATTGTAGAGTCTCCCACATAGATAACAAAAAAAACGAGGAGGATGTAGACTGTCCCTCAAACCCTTCTCCCATGACACCAAACTTGGGGATGTCTTAGATAAACTGGCTAAAGGAAAGAAGAACCAGTGGCCCTGTTTCATCCTCTGAGAATGCATCTGAAGGTCTTTCAGTTCACCTACCAGTTTTCTTGGGTGGCCCTTCCTTTTGGGGACATGTTAAAGGTGGCCACCAGTGCTAAATTAGAAAACCCTGTGAGTGAGGTTCCAACCCCAAAGAAACTAATCAAGTACTCCAGACCCCCATAAGGATTAGAACTTTTGATTGGATTCCAGAGCCAAATGCCATTATTACAGCATTGATCCTTAAAAAGGCACGGACACCTCAAATCCTGACAGTCAGTCCTCCTGACCAGAGTTTAGGACTGTGGACCACGTTTGGAAATGATTTTGTGTCCACTGCGATTTCTTTAAAGACCATAAACTCTTCAGCACATGCAAATGATTTCCAGCAAAACTTAATGGATGAAATCCACCAAGACCACTCAGAAAAAGTTATACTCCCAAGCAGCAGCTATTCTGTATGTATCCAGCCTCATGATGGTGGTGTAAAAGTCCACTGAAGGTTCAGCCCAAAGTTTTGGATCCAGTATTTCTACACACCAGTTCACCTGGCTTAGCTTACAGATCTTTGCTGAGGACACAAAGGCAACATATAAGAACTTGCCTTATCAGGGCCCTGCCTTGTTGAATCCAAAGTAGTAAAAAGTCATATGTAGAACATGGGAAAAGAGGGCAAGACCATCTTAGCTGTCTGCATGAAGTTTAAACCTCTGCAACAACTGTTTTTTCAAGGGCACACAGGAGCCCACATCAGATGTGTAGGCTGGATCAATAGCTGGAAAAAAATAGTAGTTTGGAAAGAACCCTACATTTTAGGGTAACTTAAAGAAAAGTCATCCTTCTAGAGGGGAGAGGTCTCCCAACTGCAGCAGCAGAGAAGATGTGGTCCATCTTCAGATGATCAACAGCAGGATCGTGGGGCCTTATTTGACCGTTTCCCTCTGGAGACAGTTGGGGGTGGGTCCTCTCTTTCTCCATTTATCTTAATGGCCCTCTCCCATGAAGGAAAGTTAGATAAAGATAGTAATATCTTGAGGGTATATAGTTCATATCAGTACGCTTCATGGCCATAGTTACTTCACTTACTCAACTATTCCACTATTATCAGAAAGTAGATGGAGGGTGAGAGGTCCTTTACATAAGGAGACATTCAAGAGATTCTACCAGACCAGAAGAGACTAATGTATTACACCAGGTGCTTTTTGATACTTTTTAAAATACCCTCAGGTCTTTTCTGCATTCAAGCAGTCCAATAATTTTATTCTGAAAGAAACCTTTTGAATGCTCCCAGTACACCCTATCCTTCCATGCTTAACCAAAGGAGAAACGGATGTGCTTTCTGGACCTCCAGGACACCTGCATCCACATCAAGATTAGTCAGGGATTTTCGAAGGGTGTTCTTAGTGTTTCACTGTTGCACTCTTGACTGTTGGGATTTTCTGCCGTGAAAGCCCTTGGCGGCCGGCCTGAGTACCAGAGAAAACTCTCTTTACCTCCCAGGCTGGCGGACACCCTAACCGATGTCAGCATGCTCAGGTATAAAGGGACCCAGCCTGTGTCATCACTTCAGTCTTTTCTTGCCGCCGGAGGCTGAATCAGTGTATAGGTGTGTCGGTTGGTCCTCACCAGAGAAAAGTTGTTAGCGGACAAATAAGTACCCCGTTGGGGAACTCCTTTATTTAAGTCATGTCAGATAAAGTAAATACGATCTCCTCTTTGGTAAACAAATCCCACAGAGAGACTTCATACGCTTTGTGTTATTTGTTTAGGTCCAGACCACGATGTTCCTAATTGTCATTTCTATGCTAGATTTAATGCTAGAACTATTACGTATATGTCTGAATTGTTAGCACGATTTCTGAGACGGCAGTCTGTACAGTCACATCCAATGACCTCATCCGGTTGTCCTGAACTCGAATTACCTAAGCGCAAAAAAAAAAAAAAAAAAGAAAAGCATAAGTTAAGATGTTCATCGTGTTTCACTGTTGCAGTCATGAATCCCAAAGTCTGGGTCTGGCGTCGGCTGTTCAACCATGCTCCCTGATGTCAGAGCACCAGGAGTATAAAGCTGACAGCCGACGCCATCTTCTCCAGTCTTTCTTGCCGTGCGGTGATAGCAGTTCGCAAGTGCCGGTCGGCTGACTCCTGACTAATTTTTCTATATACTTCCATTCCTGCCTGTGTAGATGATAAGGAATTACATGACTTATTGCATGCTACTGAACAGGTTGGGAAGCATGGTTTACACTGTGGATTTGATGCCTTGGAGGCTTCTTGTAGGGCTGCGGCCTCTAGCACAGTCATTAGAAGGCATGCATGGCTAAAGGAAAAAAATTTACCTGAACAAGTAAAGGCTAAATTATTGGATGCTCCTGTTCAGCATAATGTTTTGTTTGGATCAAAAGCTGAAGAAATGATTAAAAAGATGGAGGATAAGGCGAAATCCATGCAAACAGTTAAAGATTTCTTACAAGTACAGCCACCTAGATTTAGCAGGAATTGGCCTTCAAAAAATAGGTCATTTCCAGCTTCAGACAGGCCTCAGAGGGGTAGATATAGACGCTCCAGAGGGAGGCCTCAAACACAAGCTGCTTATAGACCTAGACAGTGGACTGCTTCCACCCCTAGGGGAGGAGAGGACAGGTCACAATCTCAAAGGAAACAAACTCAATGACTCCCTCTGTTGGGCTACAGGAACTTCTTGCCTGGAAGCGCCTCTCTGAGGAAAACTCTCTCTTTTTTTTTATCAAAATTGGACTCAAATAACCCAAGACAAATGGGTTTTGGATGTGGTTTTAAGAGGTTACAAATTCCATTTTCAAACCTTGCCAAGGCGAAGCGGATGGCCAGACCTTCCAAAACATCAATAGACGGAGGCCTTAAACCTGGTGGAAGCTCTCTTGGCTATGAATGCCATAGAACTGGTTCCTCTTTCAGAGATGGGAAAAGGTTTTTACTCAAGGCTCTTTCTAGTCCCAAGAAAGCAAAACTCATGGAGAACCATTCTGGATCTGTCGGTCTTGAACACCTTTCTAGAGATTCCAAAATTCAAGATCCTTACTCTACAGCAGCTACTTCCAATGCTGTCCAAAGATGCATGGATGGTAACTTTGGATTTAAAGGAGGCATATTTACACATTCCCATCAGGCAGGATCGTAGAAAATACCTCGGGTTCAAGGCCGGATCGAGGCACTTTCAATTCTCTGCGCTGCCCTTTGGATTGTCTACTGCGCCCAGGGTCTTCACTAAATGCCTGGCTCCAGTAGTAGCTTACTGCAGACTCGAGGGAATTCAAATTTACCCTTATCTGGACGATTGTCTAATTCAGGCAGACAGCAAGGATGTCCTACTCCAGCATCTAGAATTTGTACAGAACCTCCTCAAGTTCCTGGGATTCTCTGTAAACATAAAGTCAAATTTGACACCATCACAACAGATAACTTTTCTGGGTGCACTTCTAAACACCTCAACCCAGATGGCATTTCTGACATCTGAAAAACAATTACAGCTGGCTTCAACTTTCAAAACCTTGGCAACTCTAACTCAACTATCTGCAAGGAAATTCCTGCAGGCTTTGGGTTACATGGCCTCCTGCATCCTTCTCCTACCATATGCAAGACTACACATGAGGAAAATACATTGGTACCTAAAAAGTGTATGGTCTCAGCATTGCCACAGTTTAGACATACTGATCTCCGTCCTTCCTTGCCTTCAAAAGGAATTTCTTTGGTGGTCCAGGGCATGTGCTCTGAACAAAGGGAAACCCTTTCGTCTGCCTCCTGCCACTCAGATTCTAACCACGGACGCCTCGGATTATGCTTGGGGAGCCCATTTTCAGGGAAATTGTCTGCAGGACCTTTGGACAAAGGATCAGAAGCACCTGCATATCAACTTAAAGGAAATGTTAGCCGTTCAGAAAGCTCTATTGGCCTTCAGGAATCTTTTACAACCAGGACAACTACTAATACGTACAGACAACACCACAGTTATGTGGTACATAAACAAGCAAGGGGGATCTCATTCCTACCCCCTTTGCAGACTAGCCATGGATCTATGAAACACAGCTCTAGCTTGCAATCTGGATCTTCAAGCTCAGTTTCTACCAGGGAAACAAAACCTCCTGGCAGACAGTCTGAGCAGAAACCTTTCGGATCCACACGAGTGGATGCTAGACACCAAAATATTCAGGATGATAACAGCAGTCTGGGGATGTCCTCACATAGACCTCTTTGCATCCCATCTCAAATCATCAACTACAGAATTTTTGCACCAGGACTTTCCACAGAGAAGCTTGGAAAGTGGATGCCCTGTCATTCAGTTGGAGAAACCTCTCGGGATATGCCTTTCCGCCTCTTCCTCTTCTTCCACGGGTTTTGTTGAAGATAATACAGGACAAGCCCAAGATGATAATCTTGCTGGCTGCAAATTGGCCTCGGCAGTTTTGGTATCCAACTCTAAAAAAAAAACCTATGTCTGGAGCCCCCTTGGGTTTTACCTCAGTCTCCGAACCTTCTGTCTCAACATCAGGGTCAGGTTCTGCACTCTCATGTCAGAACTCTCAGCCTGGCGGCCTGGTTAATCCAGGGCCTTTGATTTCTTCTTTCCTACCCAAGCAGGTTATGGATGTCATTTTAGAAGCCAGATGTCCTAGCACTAGAAAATCTTATGCAGGAAAATGGAAAATATTTTGTTCCTGGATGCAGGCTCAGGATTCTGATCCTCTTCTTCCTAACATTACTTTAATTTTACTTTACTTGACAGATCTCTTACATAAGGGTCTCTCTTTTTCTTCCATTAAGATTCATGCCTCTGCTATTTCTGCTCATTATAATACAGACCCTCCCATCTTTTCCCACCAGCTCATGAGACAGTTTCTCAGAGGAGCTAAGAACTTAAGACCTCCTAGATGTTCATCGTGTTTCACTGTTGCAGTCATGACTGTAGGGGTCTCCCCTGCCGGCAGGCAGCCCTCGGTCGGCCAGAATCCCAAAGTTTGGGTCCGGCGTCGGCTGTTCAACCATGCTCCTTGACGTCAGAGCGCCAGGAGTATAAAGCGGACAGCCGACGCCATCTTCTCCAGTCTTTCTTGCCATGCGGTGATAGCAGTTCGCAAGTGCCGGTTGACTGACTCCTGACTATTTTTTTTTTCTGATATACTTCAGTCTGAAGATTTTCTTCTCCGATCAAAGCTAAGTACCCCTTTGGGGAAACTTTTTTCTTGCTCCACTCCAATGTCAGAAAAAGTTAATAATTGTATTTCATGTGGGAAGCAAATACCTCATAAGGATTTTCATTCTTACTGTATTCTTTGCTTAGGCCCTGACCACGACGTAGCTAGTTGCGTTTTGTGCTAGATTCAATCAACGTGCAATTAAGCGAAGGTACAATTTTGTGTTTCATTACTTCGGTATGTGCTTTAACTACAAAATGTCGTCGGATACGGTTCTGGCTACCGGAGTTCACAAACATCGCAAGGATAAAGACAGGCCTCCGAGGTCCAAATCTGTTGATAGCGCACAAGTGGAGCCAGCTTCAGGTTCGGCCGTCGTCAGTGAGGCGCTTTTGCAGCCCTTGTCGTCGGCCATTTCAGAACCGACGGCCGAAACGGACTCTCATGAGGAGCCAACCAGGCCTTTAAATACTTCTGTTGCAGGACCTTCGGACAATGCTCCTTCGGATGGGTCCGGAGCCACTGTGCAGGTACCGGCTTCCGAAGGGGTTTTCAGGCCAACTCGGCTTCTAATAAAGACAAAGCGAAAGACAAAGGCAAAGACTTCTAAAGCAAAGACTACAACACAGGCCTCCTCTGAACCGGCTCCCAAGTCACAGAAATAGTTACTCAAGATGGCGGAGGATTTACTTACTATGATTAGGGGGTTCACATCTCCCTCCAGATAAAAGGCCAAGGCAGGATGTTTATTATGATTCCTCTGATCAGGCTTCTGTTTCCTCAGTTTCTTCTTCTGATCAGGAATATTCTTTCCCTCCTTATGAGGATTCTGATGCTGAAGATTCCATTCCTTCAGCTTCTCCCCCTGAGGATTTCTGTTTTGGGGAAACTTTACATGGAATGAGGGAACATTTCCACTGGGAAGGACAGGAGTATTCGGAATCTAAGAAAAGACTGAGGGATTTTCTTCTTCTTCCCCAACATAGACCCCTGGCTATTCCTCCTGTTTTGGATATTGTGGATGATGCCTTTTCGGAGGCTAACTTAACCCCTGATTCCTTTCCTCCTGCTCCTGTTAAGCCTGATAGATATTACAGGGTTCCTGATTCCCATCAGTTTTTATACAAGAACCCTTCTGCTGACCCTGAAACCATTTCTCAGGGTCCTAAGGGAGTTAAGGCCGCTTCTGCCAAAAATCCCATTCCTACTGAAAATGATTCTCGATCCTTAGAATGATGGGGCAAAAAGGTGTACACTTCTGCTACTTTGTCCATTAGGGCTTTAAACTGTCAGTTTCATATGCTAAAATACCAACAAGTTCTCTTGCCTGTTTTAAAACAAAAGCTTACTTCTATTTCTGCCTGTGCAGATGATAAGGAATTGCATGACTTATTGCATGCCACTGAACAAGTTGGGAAGCATGGTTTACACTGTGGATTTGATGCCTTGGAGGCTTCTTGTAGGGCTGTGGCCTCTGGCACAGTTATTAGAAGGCATGCATGGCTAAAAGAACAAAATTTGCCTGACCAGGTAAAGGCTAAATTATTGGATGCTCCTGTTCAGCATAATGTTTTGTTTGGATCTAAAGCTGAAGAGGTGATTAAAAAGATTGAGGATAAGGCGAAATCCATGCAAACAGTTAAAGATTTCTTACAAGTACAGCCACATAGATTTAGCAGGAATTGGCCTTCAAAAAATAGGTCCTTTCCCACTTCAGACAGGCCTCAGAGAGGTAGATATAGACGGTCCAGAGGAAGGCCTCAAACACAAGCTTCTTATAGACCTAGACAGTGGACTACTTCCACCCCTAGGGGAGGAGAGGACAGGTCACAAACTCAAAGGAAACAAACTTAATGACTCCCTCTGTTGGGCTACAGGACCTTCTTGCCTGGAAGCCCCTCTTGGAGGAAAAGTCTCTCTTTTTTTATCAAAATTGGACTCAGATAACCCAAGACAAGTGGGTTTTGGATGTGGTTTTAAGAGGTTACAAATTCCATTTTCATACCTTGCCAAGGCCAAGCGGATGGCCAGACCTTCCAAAACATCAATGGACGGAGGCCTTAAACCAGGTGGAAGCTCTTTTGACTATGAATGCCATAGAACTGGTTCCACTTTCAGAGATGGGAAAAGGTTTTTACTCTAGGCTCTTTCTAGTCCCAAGGAAGCAAAACTCATGGAGACCCATTCTGGATCTGTCAGTCTTGAACACCTTTCTAGAGATTCCAAAATTCAAGATGCTTACTCTACAGCAGCTACTTCCAATGCTGTCCAAAGATGCATGGATGGTAACTTTGGATTTAAAGGAGGCATATTTACACATTCCCATCCGGCAGGATCGCAGGAAATACCTCAGGTTCAAGGCCGGATCGAGGCACTTTCAATTCTCTGCGCTGCCCTTTGGATTGTCTACTGCGCCCAGGGTCTTCACCAAATGCCTGGCTCCAGTAGTAGCTTATTGCAGACTCAAGGGAATTCACATTTACCCTTATCTGGACAATTGTCTAATTCAGGCAGACAGCAAGGATGTCTTACTCCAGCATCTAGAATTTGTACAGAACCTCCTCAAGTTCCTGGGATTCTCTGTAAACATAAAAAAGTCAAATTTGACACCATCCCAACAGATAACTTTTCTGGGTGCACTTCTAAACACCACAACCCAGATGGCATTTCTGACATCCGAAAAACAATTACAGCTGGCTTCAACTTTCAGAACCTTGGCAACTTTAACTCAACTATCTGCAAGGAAATTCCTGCAGGCTTTGGGTTACATGGCCTCCTGCATCCTTGTCATACCATATGCAAGACTACACATGAGGAAAATTCAGTGGTACCTAAAAAGTGTATGTTCTCAGCATTGCCACAGTTTAGACATACTGATCTCTGTCCTTCCTTGCCTTCAAAAGGAATTTCTTTGGTGGTCCAGAGGCATGTGCTCTGAACAAAGGGAAACCCTTTCGTCTGCCTCCTGCCACTCAGATTCTAACCACGGACGCCTCGGATTATGCTTGGGGAGCCCATTTTCAGGGAAATTGTCTGCAGGACCTTTGGACAAAGGATCAGAAGCACCTGCATATCAACTTTAAGGGAATGTTAGCCGTTCAGAAAGCTCTATTGGCCTTCAGGAATCTCTTACGACCAGGACAACTACTAATACGGACGGACAACACCACAGTTATGTGGTACATAAACAAGCAAGGGGGATCTCATTCCTACCCCCTTTGCAGACTAGCCATGGATCTATGGAACACAGCTCTAGCTTGCAATCTGGATCTTCAAGCTCGGTTTCTACCAGGGAAACAGAACTTCCTGACAGACAGTCTGAGCAGAAACCTTTCGGATCCACACGAGTGGATGCTGGACACCAAAATATTCAGGATGATAACAGCAGTCTGGGGATGTCCTCACATAGACCTCTTTGCATCCCATCTCAATCATCAACTACAGAATTTTTGCACCAGGACTTTCCACAAAGAAGCTTGGAAAGTGGATGCCCTGTCATTCAGTTGGAGGAACCTCTCGGGATATGCCTTTCCGCCTCTTCCTCTTCTTCCACGGGTTTTGTTGAAGATAATACAGGACAAGCCCAAGATGATAATCTTGCTGGCTGCAAATTGGCCTCGGCAGTTTTGGTATCCAACTCTAAAAAAAAACCTATGTCTGGAGCCCCCTTGGGTTTTACCTCAGTCTCCGAACCTTCTGTCTCAACATCAGGGTCAGGTTCTGCACTCTCATGTCAGAACTCTCAGCCTGGCGGCCTGGTTAATCCAGGGCCTTTGATTTCTTCTTTCCTACCCAAGCAGGTTATGGATTCATTTTAGAAGCCAGATGTCCTAGCACTAGAAAATCTTATGCAGGAAAATGGAAAAGATTTTGTTCCTGGATGCAGGCTCGGGATTCTGATCCTCTTCTTCCTAACATTACTTTAATTTTACTTTACCTGACAGATCTCTTACATAAGGGTCTCTCTTTCTCTTCCATTAAGATACATGCCTCTGCTATTTCTGCTCATTATAATAAGACCCTCCCATCTTTTCCCACCAGCTCATGAGACCGTTTCTCAGAGGAGCTAAGAACTTAAGACCTCCTAGATCTCCTCCCATTCCTGCTTGGGATCTCAGCTATGTTTTGGAAAAACTAACCTTGCCTCTTTTTGAGCCTGCTACCTCTTCTGACATCAAGTTTTTTTCTTGGAAGACAGCTGTCCTGTTAGCACTAACCTCTGCCAGGAGAGTTTCAGAGTTACAAGCTCTTATGGCTGTGGAACCTTATATTATTTTTCATCAAGACAGGATATCTTTGAGAACTAATCCTACCTTCATGCCTAAGGTGGTTTCCAAAGTGGCTTTAAATCAAACTATCCACTTGCCAGTCTTTTTCCCTCCCCTTTTCCAAAATTTTTTCCTTGTGTCTCTCCTTCTTTCTCCTGTCCCCTCGCCCTTGTTTGTTTCTTCTGCTTCAAGTTCCCCCTCACCTTTCAAAACCCATTTCTAAATGGTTGCTCTCTTTTCTTCTTCACACCTTTTCCCTTCCTCATTCTCTCGTCTCTGTCCTTCTCTGCTCCCCCGGTTCCTCCAACTCTTGACTCTCTCTGTTTCAGTGTCTCTCTCTACTCTCTTCTTCCTTTTCCTCTCTAAGTCTGGCGCTTTGCCTCTCGTCTTCTGGCCTTCTCCTGCCTTCTTCTCTCTGCCCTCCCTTTCTTTCTGTCTCTGTTCTCTCTCATCTCTGCTGCACGTAACTCTGTCTTTCTCTGTCTCTCTCCTAAATGTTGTTCGTGTTTTCCTGTCTGCGTCTGTCCTCCCTCCTGTCCCCTCTTATTTTTACTTTTGTGTCTTTCCTTTTTCCCCTTCTTCTCGTCTTTTGCTCATTATGGGTCTCTCTCTCTCTCTGGCTCTCTCTGGAAAACTCTGTCTTCTCTGTCAGCTTTTACTCCTCTCTCTGTCGTCGGCTGTCTCGCTCTCTCTCGTCTCTCTCTCTTCTCTCTGCCTCCTGCTGTCTCCGCCTCTCTCTTCTCTGACAGTCTCTCACTTCTCTCTTCTTCTTCTCAACTGTACTTTCTTTGATCCTCTCTTCCTCTGTCTCTCCTACTCTTTTCTTGGGGGTCTTTTCCCCTCTTTAACCTTTAACTGCCCCAATTGTTCTCTTTGTCTCCCTCTGTCTCTTCTTTTCTCCTCATCTTTGCTCATCTGTTGGGTCTGTCTGCTCCCGCTGTGGCTTCCAACATGCTTGCTTTTTCCTCTCAGCCTAGGCCTCTGCTGTGTATTTTCAACCCGGTCTGCTTCCCTGCTTAGTCCAGCCCCCCCCCCTCTGTCTGGCTTCTCTGTCCTATGGCTTCCCTTCGTTCTCTCTCTGTTGTCAAACTGGCTCAATCTCTCTCTCTTTTGGCTCTCCCTCTCTGTCTATCTCCCCCAAATTTCTCTCTTTTTTCCTCCCTTGCTACCCCCTTTTTCTCTTTCTGGGTTTGCCCCAAGGTGTTTTTCTCTCTTCTTCTTTCTGGGGTTCTTCCTCTGCTTTCCCCCTCTCACCTTTGTCCTCCCCTCTGTCCCTCTTTTCCCGGGCCCTCTCTCTTTCTTTTCGGTCTTGCCTCTCTGAATACATCCCTTGTTCTTTCTCCCTTTTGAGTCTGCCCTAACCTGTTGTCCCCTCTCTCTAAATATCTGTTTCCCTCTGCTCTCTTCTCTGTCTTCTCTCCCGTTCCTCCTGGATCCCTTTCCTATGCTAATGTCCTTCTCTCTCTCTCCCTTCTTCTCTAATAGTATCACTTCTCCTCTGACTCTCGTCTCTCTCTTGCCCTTCTTGTCTATCCCACTTTCTCAATCTCTTTCAATTTCCCCTTTTGGGTCAAAATTTTTCCCACTTCTTTTCACTGCCTTCTCTGTGTCTTCTTCTCTCCTGTCTCTCTTGTCTCGGCCTCCTGTCTTCTGTCTCTCTCTCTCTGTCTTGTCTCTCTCTTCTCTCTCTCTCTTCTCTCTCTTCCTCTCCTCTTCTTCTCTCTCTCTCTTCTCTTCTTCTGCCCTTCTGTCTCTCTCTCTGTCTTCTCTCTCTCTTCTCTTCTCTCTTCTCTCTCTTCTCTCTCTCTCTGTTCTTGTTCTCTCTCTCTCTGTCCTCTCTCTCTCTTTCCCTCCCTCCTTGTGTCTCTCTCCCTCTTGCCCCTCCCCCCTCTCGTACTTTCGAGACAACTCTGCTTGCAGAACCCAACAGTGACCCAGGCAATTGTTGAGACTCGTTTGGAGTCAGACATGCCATCTGTCACTTCTAGTTCTACAGCTCATAGCTTTAGCTCATCGGTTGGGTCTGAGATCGCTCAGCAGGCCGTGGCTTCCAACAAGTGCTTGCATATCAGTAACACATCAGGGCCTAGGCCTACACAGGTGTATTTTCAACCCAGAGAGTCAGGCGCCAGTGTATAAGACGGACCTAGGCTTAAGGCCAAAGCCACCCCAAAGAAAGGTAATGTGGCAGGGCCTTCATCTAGGCCTATGGGCTTCCAGTTACAGGGATTCCAACAGGATTTGATCAAACTGGCTGAAGACTTAATTAACATTGTAAGGGCTAGACAGACCACATGGGATATAACCCCAGGAAAAAGAAAAAGGGATACCCCTTCTGAAAATTTTCCATACCCATTGCAATCAGAAGAAGATTCTGATTTGGAGGAGTTTGGATCAGAGAAAGGATGCTTTTACACATCTTATGAGGAATCTGATTCAGAGGAGAGTCTTCCCTCTGCTTTCCCACCAGGGGATCTCACCTTTGGAGAGACTCTCCATGCTGTAAGCCAGCATTTTCAGTGAGAGGCACAAGAATACCCCCAGGCCAAAAAGAGATTTATGGCGGTCTTGGACCTCTTTGAATACATACCCTTAGTTATTTCACCCATTTTGGAAGTGGTGCCCCTAGAAAACCAGATAGGTTGTACAGGCTACAAGACTCTCATAAATATCTGTTTAAGAACCCCTCTGCTGACCCAGAAGTGGTCAACTCCAGGGTCTAAAGGGACTAGAGCCAGTTCCTCCAGGATCCCTTTGCCTATGGACAAAGAGAGTAGTGCCCTTAATGGGTTTGCCCTTAATGGGTTTGGAAAGTAAGTATACACTTCTGCCACTCTGACTATGAGGGCCCTCAACTGTCCGTTCCATATGGTCATATACCAGCAAACCTTTCTCAATCAACTTAAACAAAAGATATCAGTCCTAGAGGATAAAAATCTTTCCAAGGAACTTTTAGATATGTGACACTGCAGTTTCCAGGTAGGTAAACATTCTCTGCACTGTGGGCACAATGGCATGGAGGCCTCCTGCAGGGTAGAGGTCACTGGATCAGTAATTAGGAGACATGCTTGGCTTGGGGTGCAATCTCTTCCTGATCATGTAAAGGCTAGCCTTTTTGATGCACCCCTTGACAAAGACTGCCTCTTTGTTCCTAAAGCAGAAGCAGTCCTTAAAAAGATGGAGGATATGGCTATGTCTATGCAAACGATAAAGAATTTTCTGCAAGTGCAACCTCCTAGGATCAGCAGGACCTTCCCTGCTAAGCATTGGTCCTTTCCCACCCAACCTAGGAGTAAACAGAGGAAGCCTCAGAAGGACAGAACCCCTAGGCAAAGATCAAAGCAGTGGACCTCCAAAACTCGCAAGCAGAGTCGTCCTAGGGCACACCCCACTCTCTCTCTCATTGATCTATCCTTTCATCTCAATCCCAAAACTAGGAGGAAGGCTGTCACTTTTCCATCAAAACTGGACCCACCAGATCAGTGGGTTCTAGACATTATTTCAAATAGTTACAAAGTCGCTTTCAGAGAGCCTTTAAAATACTCTGGTTATCCAAATGTACCTCGAAAATCAAAAATCACAGGCTCTCGAACAAATTCAAATTCTGTGCTCCCAGGGAATGGTGGAGCCAGTTCCACTAGAACAAAAAGGGAATGTTTTTTACTCGAGGCTATTTCTAGTCCCCAGAAAGGAAGGTTCTTGGTGTCCTGTACTGGACTTGTCCAACTTAAATCAGTTTCTCAGGGTGCCAAAATTAATGTTGACCTTTCAGAAATTGCCACCAGTGATAACTCCTCAGACCTTCATGGTCTCAATAGACCTAAAAGATGCCTGTTTGCAAATTCCCATACAAAAGTCACACAGCTTTCTTCACTTCAGAGCAAGCTTCAGTCACCATCAGTTTTCAGCACTGCCCTTTGGATTGTCTACTGCTCCAAGGATTTTCACGATTTGGTTGGCTCCTGCCATTGCTTTCTGCAGGGCCAAAGGGATCCAGATTTACCCCTACCTGGATGATTGCCTGATACAAGCAATAGATCTGTCAAAGATCCACAAGGACCTGAAATTCACACAGGATCTCCTGACTTTCCTGGGGTTCATACTAAACCTCAAAGAAATACATCACTGTCCCAACCAAACAGTTTTTCTAGGGGCACTCCTGGACTCTTCACTACAGAGGGCATTCCTCCCACCAGACAAAGTCACCTTTTTTGACAGACTCCTTCCAAAACATCCAGGAAAAAAGTGCATCACATTCCTCAGAGCGCTAAGATACATGGCATCCTGTATCCTCATGGTGCCCCGAGCCAGGCTGCACATGAAGAAACTTCAGTGATACCTGAAGAATGTGTGGTGCCAGAGCTTTTATTCCCTGGACACCAAAATACAAGTGATAGCTTGCCTCAAACAAGAGTTTGCATGTTTGGTACAGGCTTGCACCCTAAATCAGGGCCTATCCTTCAAATTCACACCCCAGGGCCAAACCCTCACCACTGATGCTTTGGATATAGCCTGGGTGGCCCATGTCCAACACCTCCAAACCCAAGGAATATGGACACACAGTACAGGAAGAAACACATAAATTAAAAAAAAATGGATGGCACAAAAAGCTTTACTGGCCTTCAAAGAAGAATGGATACCAGGGGGCCTGGTAGTACAAACAGACAGTACCGCAGTCATGTCATAAATAAACTGGCAGGGAGGCATGCATTCCTATGCTCTGTACTGTCTAGCCATGCAAGTCTGTGAGACTGCACTCTCTATGGCTACACCTTATAGCACAATATTTGCAAGGAGAACAAAATACTCTAGCAAATCACCTCAGCAGAAACTTGATACCCCCTCACGAATAGCATCGGGAAATATTTCTCAGCATAACTCAGAAATGGGGGGGGGGGGGTCCCACAGGTGGACCTATTAGCCAGCAAAGACGACATTCACCTGAAAAAAATTCTGTACCAGGACATGGCAGATGTCTGTATGGAGAATAGATTCCTTCTCCTTCCCATGGACTCGCCTCTTCATTTACGCCTTTCCCCCTTGCCTCTTCTGCCTCGAGTGCTTCTAAAGAAAAGGAGATAAGGGAAGAGGGTCCAAGGGCCATACTGATAGCACTGGACTGGCCCAGACAACACTGGTTTCTGTTTCTCCTAGAGCTCAGCAACCATAAACCTTGGCTGAGGGTAGACGACCTTATTCAAAACAAGGGGAGGATTGTGCATCTCAGTCTTCAGACTCACAGTTTTTCAGCCTGGATAATTCCACAGCACCCAACTGCAACACTAACTTAAATAAGCAGGTGCAGAACATTCTAAAAGAGTTTCTAGAAGGCTTAGCACTAGAAAATCTTTCTCAGCCAAATAGAAAATATTCTCTATTTGGTGCCAGAAATACAACCTTGAGCCAAATTCAGCTCACATTTAACCATCCTGGGGTACCTGGTCATTATGGTGGATAAAGGCCTCTTATTCCTCCATTTAAAATACATGCCTCCGCCATCTCTGCTTGCATCCCTACTCTTCCTCCTATCTTTTCACACCCCCTGCTGAAACAATTTCTTAGGGGTGTCATTCACATTAGACCTCCCAGGAGGAAAGTCGTCCCTCCATGGGGCCTCAACTGTGTCGTAGAAAATTTGACCTTTCCTCCTTTTGAGCCTGCAGCTAATGCTTCTTGAAAGTTTCTTACTTGGAAAACTGCCCTACTACTGGCTGTCACTTCAGACAAGAGGGTATCAGAGATGCAGGCCCTAATGGCAGTGTAACCTTTCATTATGTTCCATAAAGACAGGGTCTCCCTCAGAACTAACCCTTCTTTCATGTCTAAGGTGGTCACACATGTCTCTCTAAATCAGGCCATTCACCTACCTATTTTCTTCCCCAACCCCCAGAACAGAGGGGAAAGAATACTTTACTCTTTGGATGTACACAGAATGCTACGGTTCTACATAGACGGGACAAAATTATTGAGGAAATCAAACCAGGTGTTTATAACCTTTGCCACTGGCTGTGAAGGAAAGCCAGCTTCTAAACAGACAACTTCCAAGTTGATATCCCACTGCATTTTTTTCTGTTACAGCCATCATGGCATAAGGCCCCCTGATTTGATTAGGTCACACTCAACAAGGGCCACAGCTACTTCTGCAGCTTTCCTTAAGGGGGTGTCCACTAAAGACATTTTGGAGGCAGCCACTTGGTCTTTTGTGCATACCTTCACAAGGCACTATCATCTGGCAGCCTTTTCTAAATCTAGAGCAGGATTTGCATCTGCAGTCCTGCAGGGAATCTCTCTTCTCCATGATTTCCTTCCACCCTCAATAAAGCTTTGGGAATCTTCCCAACAGTCAAGATTACAACAGTAAAACACGAAGAACATAGTACAATTGTGTACGCTTACCATAAATGTAGATGTTCGAGTGTATTCACTGTTGCAGTCTTTCCTTCCTTCCTACCCCCCCCCCCCAGCCTATTAGGTAGGCTACAAGAAATCAACTAAAATAGCAATGGGACACTACCCTTGTTTAGTTCCACCCACCTTGGTTCACCTATGGTACAATTTGGGCTCCTCCTAGAAGGGGTCAAGAGAATACTGAAATGATGACACAGGCTTGGCTCACTTTATACCTGAGCATACTGACGTCTGTTAGGGCGTCCACCAGCTTGGGAGACTAAAAGAATTTTCTCTGATAGATGGGCCGGCCAATGGCTTTCACTGCAGGGAATCCCAACAGTCAGGACTGCAACACTGAATGCACTCCAATGTCTACATTTATGGTAAGTGTACACAACTGTACTTTTACTTTTGGATAGTAGTCTGTACCAGTTCAGCGCTCTCCCATTTTATTTCACACACCATCCAGGGAATTCACTAATTCTATGTTTGTGGTAGTAGCCAATCAGAAGCTGTAGGGTCAAAGATATTTCTCTGCGTGAATGACTGACTCCTCCCTCATCCTTCCTTTTCATAGTTTATTTTTGCTTGAAAGTCTTTGATCAAGTTTTATCAAATCTTAGCGATTACAATAAACCTTACAAAGTTCAATTTGGAACCCTCCCTTACCTTAATCAGCTGCAGATGTGATAGTCAGGAGCAGAGCCAGTTTCCCTTTGGACTGGGTTCAGCTTCCCCAGCACAAAGTATTCCAGTGTGTATGTTTTTTTAACAACCATCAGTTGCTTCTGTGTAAGAAACTTGGAATTGATTGAATTGCAGCAGCAGTTTTCATGATTGTGGTTCACCAGATGCTACAAAGGAGTTCTTCAGTGGACTCTAGATATCAGATCCTGTGTCTCATTAATTCAGATTCCTGAAGTTTGCAAAAGGCATTTAATATGACCAATGAACCTGACATAAGGAAATGTATTCCAAATTCCAGTTCCACAGGCTGCAGATGCTGTGGATCTTCTGTTGTAGAGTAGAGTAGAGGGACATTATGCAAAGGGAATACTGTCCAATGTGTGTGAAGCCGTAGGAAGGTCGTATTGGAGATGACCTGCTCTCCAGCTTCAGAAGAAAGAAAAAGTCAAGCAAAACTAGATCACTCTTATCAGTGGGGACAAGCTTGAATTTATTACCAAGATGTGGAATCTATTTTATTCTTGACTCATTGCTCATATTTTGTGACCAGGTAGTGACCATTGTGAAGTCCTCCTGTTTCCATTTGAGAAACGGTTTCAGGACTAAGCACCTTTTCAAAAAGATCTTTTGATTGTTGTACATGCCTTAGTTTCCTCCAGACTGGACCACTGCAGTGCCCTTTACCTTGGACTGTCACCAAGTTGAGTCACCTACAGATGGTGCAGAATTCTGTAGAGGGGCTATGTACTGGTACATCACATTACCAACATTTTACACTTGTTTTGTGCAGCCTTTAGTGGCTCGCACTTTGCTGTAGAATTATTTTTAAAATCCTAGTGTTAGTCTTTGTTCATTCATGACCTGGCTTCCTGCTACCTGAAGGAGCTCATAGTGCTATCTGGTATGTTTTTTCATTCAGTCATGGAGGGGCTACTGGCAGTTCCATGGGTCAGTTTTGAAGCTTCAGACGTTTGAGCTTTTTTTAGTTTTTTTCAAGCAAGGTGCTTACTACCTCATTTAATTTTTTTTAATACTCTCAACAGGTTTTAGGCAAGCTTTAAAAGCATAGCTTGTTGAATTGGCCTGTGATGGTGTGGTTTGTACTTGTGTTTTGTTTTATTTTTGTATTCTTATGTGATTGTAAAGGTGTTTTCTAAAAGACACGTAAATAAACCTAAACTTGGGAAAAAAAAGTCTGATGAAGTTTTCAGCTCCAGCATGTTCAGTAAGAGATGAAACTGCTAACTTTTATTTTTTAAATAAAGTCTAAGTTCTAGCTCGGTAGTTTTACTGCTTTTTCACTGGTAGTCTAGTTTTGTTTGAGAATACTAGAGATGAGGGCAATACTCCTTACCCTTGTAGCCTTTCAGGACTGTCTGCTGCAGGACGTAATTGCTGTCCAGTTTGACAATATGGGCTATGGTCTTGCACTTGAGTATATAAGGGGAACTCACTCCTATCTCCTGAGCTAAGAAGCCGTGAAGGTTTAGGAGGGCTGTGTCATCCAGCCTCTTTTTGTTAGCCAACTGTATTTTTGTATTGACAGATGTCAATAAATAAACTAAATCTAGTGGAGACCAGCTTCGTTGTAGACAGGCTCAGCTGTTATGAGCTAATGCATTGCAAGTGGTCCATTAACTCCTGGATGGCACAGAAACATTTCCATCAGTGGTACAATCCATGCCCTGACCTGTTTGCTTCCATGAAAAATCCAAGTTCATCAGCTTTTAATCATTTATCCTACCACTGGGGGAACGCCAATGATGCTGTCACCCAGAGATGGCCCCAGGACTCCTCTACACCCCCCCATTTCCACTGATGATGATATGTAGTTTGGCTTTCTGGATAAACATAAAGTCCAAAGTCATCCTCGTAGCTTCTTTTTTTTGGACTTGACATATGTGGTTTCCCTGCACTTGCTTCATCTTTTGCAGAAACCTCTCTGCTGTTGTCCATTTAGGATTCTTCTTTCCCATTGTCTGGAAAGCCCTTTCTGGTTCTTCACTCTGTATCTTTAAACTCCGTGGTTTCTCCACTTCCATTAATGGCTAGTAAACCTTCGTTTTCTTATAGGGTAGTTCAGATAATCACATATTCCTAGAAGCACAGTACCTGTAAAATGTACAAGAGTAAGTGGGCACACTTTTGTTTGTGGGCAACATCTAGAGATCTGGATCCTTTTACTGTCCCAGTACTCTTAGTTCTTGAGTATCGAGCTCAGATCTTTGACTTCAGGCTCAGTTATTCTTCTATCAAGATTAATTTAACAGCTATCTCTAATTTTTACATGGGAACAAGCTCCTTGTCTGTGGCATTGTTGGAAGATTGCACATTCTGTGCATAAGTTACTTTTCTCTTTAAGTTTTCACTTAAAGATAGTGTATGTTGTTGGGATCTTTATCCTGAAGTTCATCCTTCCTCCCTTTTGAAGCTGGCTCTTCAGTCGAGTTATTTATTTATTTTTATCTTTGCTTCTGGAAAACACTCTTTCTTGTGGCTATTACTTCAGCAAGAATTCATAAGTTGCAAACCCTTTCTATGAATCCAGTTAACTTGATTTTATTAAAAAAAATCTGTAAGGAAAAAATCCCCAGCTCATTTGATTCTCAGTCGGAAATCTGCGGTACAAGGTTTCAAAAATCACTTTTGCTAAATGTTTGAAGGATTGCACCCTACTTCTCTATATTAAAAATGTCAAACCTCTTCCTTCGATGACTAACACCTGCTCAGCTAGAACAGTTACTATCTTTCAAGCTTTTTTCCCACAATGCAGATATTTGTGCAGCAGGCATTTTGGTCTTTCCTTAATACCTTTATAAGGCACTACAAGCTGGATGTTATGTTTTGGTTAAGGTTTTTTTTTTGTGGGGGGGGGGGGCTGCATTTTTCTGAGGGAACCGCCTAGGAGGATTACCTAGGGACTCTGACTTTCTGTTACAAAGGATGGAACTCCTCATACTAAATACACAAGTTATGTACATAACCAAATTGACAGGTCTAGGTGACCAGACCCATCCTTGGTAACATATCCACATTCCTTCCCATTCAATTTGCAAATTATTCTAGAGGTTTATTATTAGTTTTGTCCTCTTCACACTGCGTAAGTACAGTTGTGGAGAGGAGGAATATTGCAGTACATTATGGGATGTGGAGGAACCAAAGTAGTAAGCTTCATATGCCAAGATGTGATATTGTCTGCTGGTATTAGTTCTTCTGTTACCAAGGATGGACTTGCTCATCCAGATGTGTCATTATAATAACATAACTTTTGTAAATAGTGCTGAAACATGAATGTAACATGCTGATGTTACCGTATGCCTACACTTCTGAAAAAGGTGACTAACTGACCAAGTGAGCTAGGGAGTCTGTGTTCAACTTGTAATCTGATTCAGGCCAGACAAGTCTTTGCTGTGTTGCTTGAACAAACCTTGGTGCCAGAAGTATTCTTTCATTCTCAGAAACCTTACCTTAAAGCAGGGAAAGTGTTTGCATTTGCAATCACTTATTTTATGTAAAACAAAGTATTCTAAATCCAAATGGAGCATTATGTTTTAAAATTCCCACAGTATACTGAAGTCCAGCATGAATGCCCTGAGATCCATTTTTCGTCAGAGATAACTACTTTATATTGATGCTGTTTGGTGATTGTTTCTGTGAATGAATGATTAGCCCCAGCATTAGTTTTTTCCTTTTCTTTTCATTGTTTTCTCTTGATATTTTAATGCCGATGTATATGCATGCGAGGGGAGGAGTACTAATTATCAAAAGATGTTAAACATTTTTTTTGTGAAATTAATTGCTTAGAATTGTTTATCAATTAAAACATTAATGAATGAATCTGTCACAGAATGACATCTTGTGTTCAAGCAGGGTGTACTGTCTGAAACAAGGTATTATAAGCTGCTTTGGTGACATTTCTTTGTAGCACAGGAATTTTAAAACTTAATGCTCCATCTCTTTTTGAATTAAAAATTCATAATTTTGCACCAAATAAGTGATCACAAGCACAAAGATGTTCTGTTCAATTTAAAGCTTTTTTTTTAAATGAACAAAAGCTTTAGACGTGATCTTTGTCAGGTGCCATTATGATTTACTGATGAAGTTCCTTCCTTCCTTTGTTCATGTCTTTCATCACTATATGCTGTTCACTGTTTTAAGTGATCCAGCCTCTAACCACGTCTTCCTTTTAAAGGTGACCATCACTGCCTTGTCTGGTTACAGAACTCTCAAACTTTCATCACTGAAATTGTGGCTTGTGTGGGTGTGTGCGTGCGTACAAGCATAGGATTCATGTCATTAAATCAACAAACTCCTGATTGAGGGGCATTTCCCTTTTCCTCACTGGTGTGACCTTGGTATAAGAGGTAGAATGCATCGGTGGTTTACTTTGTATATAGTTGGACTTTTGCTGTCTTATATCCATGGAAAACTTCTTTCAAACAGTATCATTGTAGTTTGAGAAGATAGTATGTTTGGGATGGTTGTGATGGTTCTGACTTCTAATATGATGGATTTCAGTACAGTGGTTTGTTACAAGAAAGTGAGTGCCCAGTCAGGATGAAATATACAGCAAACAAACGTGTATAATCAACAACATATATAGTTACATCATTTTTCTCTGAATTCAGAATGTAGTTATGCACCTTTCTGACATAAGAAATGTGCTTAAAAATTTGTTAAACACCTATCAGTATGGTTATGCTCTACAGTTGAGTAAGTGGATAACAGAGACCAGTGCTAGTCATAAAAGAGCATTGGCAAGAAGCAAAGCTGTTGTGTTTATTTACTTTATTTTGTATGGGTTTACCAGGGTAGTGCATTGTGGAATAGTGTATACTTCACTGTCATACAGAAATGTAGCAGAGTGAATTGTCTTAACATCTTTTAAAGTTGATAATTCATCAGAGGGACACAGTTTCTGTTCGGTGTCTGTGTAGAAGAGGTGAGTGTTTTTATTGTTTTCAAAGCTGTAAAATTCTCTTTACACTTTTTTTCTATAACTAGTAGTGCATTGGAGCTGCTGTTGATTTGAGACGGATGACCTTTTCTCAGATACACAGCTACTACCACAGAAAGGTCTGTTACAGCTTAGTCATAGACCCAAGTGAACTTGCTTCCGTTGTAAGTGCAGTGGCAACTACCAAAATATTAACAGCATGTATGTATGTATGTATGTATTTATTTATACGTACGTATGTACATATATTTGTTAACTGGTTAAACAGGTCCTTTCCAGGCATGGCCCGGGCCAATTGGTGATAGCAGTTACAGAAATAATGAGACAAGAGATGCATTGTCGATGGATACAGATATAATACACATTCATATTTAAACAGTGTGTCTTAAATACATAACTGTAAACCTAAGTTTTATATAGGAGCGTAGGACAGCAAGATGAAAGTGAAGAAGTGAGAATGAGAGAATAGGGACAAGTGAGAGAGGTTGTAAAGTAGGCAATATTGGTGAAAGCAGGGACAGTGTGTGTTGGCAGTGGGGAAAGAAGGTGAAATATGGAAGTGTGATTGAGGAAGTAGAAAACTTTGTATCTTGATTGTCCTTGAAACAAATGTAGCTAAGTGTCCGTATAGTTATGGGAATGACACTAGGAGTATGTGTGTTCAGAGATGAACCCCGGAATTGTGATGCATAAACTTTTAACTACTTTACTGCCATGCAAACCCAGATAATATTTTATTATCTCTACTAATATGTATGTACAATATGCAGCATAGATTCTCTTTTTCAGAAAGCTTATTTATTTTACTTTTCTGTCTCAAACTAGGATAACCACATGTGAGTTGGGAAAACAAATGAAAACTTGTGTGTGTGTCTTTTAAAGTAAGAGCAAAAAGCAACAATAAAGTGATCCATATGGATTACAAGCTACTATTTTATAACAAATAAATAAGGAATTATTTGATGTGTGTGATATAAAAAGGAAGCTTTGGAGAAAGGAATCCATTTATATTTTGAAATTCAACACTTTGTCCCCTGGGGTCTTAACATGGAATGCAAATGGAGATGTTTTTTATAATTCAGATATAGCTGTCTTTTTTAGTATTAATTATTTAATTGGATAATTATGGAGTAGGTTTTTGTATTTAAGGGATTGATGGGAAAATGAAGTTATATTCTGCAAAGGTTGAAAAGCCGAGGCACTAGAGAAAATAACTTGTTGATGTTCTTCATTTCTCACTGCTGCAGTAATCACCATTGGGTTATCCATGCTGTGGTAGCCCTCAGTCTGTCCGAATACCAGAGTCAAGATTTTGTGCATCGGCTGCTGTCGCTTGCTGGGTGACGTCAGGTCATCCGAGCTATAAAGGAGAGCAGGCGATGCCATTACCTCAGTCTTTCTTGCCTTGGAGCCCATAGCAGAAGCAATTCACAACAGTGCCGGTCGGCTGTTTCCAGATTTCGAACTTTGGCTGAAAACATCTAAAGCTAAGTACCCTGTTGGGGATCCGTCTTTTTTCTTGCACTAACCGATGTCTGAAAAAGTCAATTACTGTCTCGCCTGTGGAAAGCAAATATCACACCTAGACTTCCATTCTTACTGCGTCACTTGCTTAGGCCCAGACCACGACGTACCCCGCTGTTGGTTCTGTGCCCTCTTTAACACTAGAACTGTTCTTTGTAAAGCTCTGTTTGCAGCCGGTTATTTTTTTCTTCTACCTCCGACTACCAATATGACATCCATCAATCAGCAAACCGCAGATCTACTGAAAAAAAATGTAAAGATCAGGATAGAGACAGACCGCATAAGGCCATGCCTTGTGACGACTATACCGCTAAGCAGGTCGTCAGTTCTTCGGAATTCAGTGAGGTGCTTTCACAGCCCCTGATACCTGACTCGATTTCTTTGCAGGCCTTTACTGAGACCCTCTCAGAGTCCTGTATGCCGCAAATGTCTGCATTGTCTAACGAGCCTTCGGCTTTCTCGCCCCCGGTTGGGTCCGGAGCCGCTAAGGCAACAACTTCCGAGGATACCGCTCGCACTTTGGATTTCACTTCAAGGCCTTTGCCCTCTCTACCGACTAACACACCGATGGCACTGAGGGATACCCTTCAGGCCAGACTTAGACCCACTCCTAAGAAAACAGCAAAAAGTCTCCATTCCACTACTTCTCCCCCTCCTCAAACTAGAATGCCTAAAATGGCAGAGGATTTCATCACTTTTATCCGGGGTAATCAGGCTACTCCAGCTAAAAGGAGAAGGGATTCTTCTCCAGACATCTTATCCGATTTAGACTCAGAGGGATCGGACTCCTCTGTTTTTGAAGAGGAAATTCCTCTTACTGCCTATGAAGACTCAGATGCAGAAGAATCTATTCCTTCTGCATCACCTCTGGAGGACTTTTCCTTTGGGGAAACCTTCCATACCCTCAGGGAACACTTCCAATGGGAATCAAAGGATTTCCCTCAATCCAAGAAAAGACAAAGAGAGTTTCTGGACCTACCCCAGCATAGGTCTCTGGCCATTCCATCCATCTTGGAGGTGGTAGATGATGTTTACCAAAAATCCAGCCTTACCCCTGACACCCTTCCACCTGCCCCCAGAAAACCTGACTGGTATTGCAGGGTACCTGACTCACATAAATTCCTCTACAGAAATCCTATAGCAGACCCAGAGGTGATTACTCAGGGACCTATGGGAGTTAAGACTACCTCTGCAAAGAATCCTACTCCCTCAGACAAAGAATGCAGGGCCCTAGACAGTTGGGGTAAAAAGGTATATACCTCTGCAACTTTAACTATAAGGGCTCTCAACTGTCAATTCCATATGTTAAAATATCAACAGCACACTTTGGAACTTTTGAAACAGAAACTTTCTGCTTTACCAGATTTTGCCAATAATAGAGATAGCCGAAATTACTGCACTCTTTATCTCAGGTGGCAAAGCAGTCCTTGCACTGTAGGTTTGACACCCTAGAAGCTTCTTGCAGGGCAGCAGTGACATGATCTGTTATCAGAAGACATGCATGGTTGAAGGAACAATCTCTCCGTGATCATGTCAAAGCTAAAATCATGGATTCACCTCTTGACAAAGACCGCTTGTTCGGACAGAAAACTGAAGAGGTACTTAAAAAGATGGAAGACAAAGGAAAATTGATGCAGACTGTTAAAGATTTCCTTCAAGTACAACCTCCTAGTTCAGCAGAAATTTTCCCTCTAAACACTGGTCTTTTCCTGCACCAAACAGGTAGGCACAAGGCAAAACTCATAGGGACAGACCCACCAGGGTTCAAACTCAGGGCCAGCAAAGAACTAAACAGCGCCTCCCCTCTAACTCTAGAGCAGAGAGTTCAAAAACAACTATGTATGCTAAAACTCTTACTGACTACCTTTCCCATCCTCCACCACACCAAAGGCTAGGAGGAAGGTGGTCTTTTTGCAGAGAAAATTGGAACTTTATAGCGAAAGATCAATGGGTCTTAAAAATCATTGCTCAGGGTTACAAATTCAATTTCCGAGACTACGATCTCCAAGAGGGTACCCAGACCTACCTCCAAATCAGTGGGCAGAAGCATTAAAACAAGTGCAAAACCTAATAGCCCTTGGGGCAGTAGAACCTGTTCCTCCAGAACAAGTTGCAAAATAATTCTGTTCCAGACTATTCCTTGTCCCCAGGAAAGAGGGAACTTGGCATACCATCCTGGACCTATCCTTTCTCAATACTTTCCTGAAAATCCCAAAGTTCAAAATGCTTACCTTACAACATCTTCTACCTATGCTGCCAAACAAAGCTTGGATGGTCACCTTAGACCTAAAGGATGCTTACCTGCACATCCCAATAAGGGAATCATGCAGAACATTCCTTTGCTTCATAGCAGGATCACTACACTTTCAATTCTTTGCCATTTGGCTTATCTACTGCTCCCAGGGTATTCTCGAAATATCTAGTTCCTGCCATTGCCTTTTGCATGCAAAACAATGTACAGATTTACCCTTACCTGGATGACTGTCTCATCTAGGCAGACTGCAAGGAACTGCTCCTGCAGCACCTCTCATTCGTTAAAACCCTACTCACCTCTCTGAGGTTCACTATCAATGAAAGGAAATCAAAACCCGACACCTACCAGGAAAATCATATTTCTGGGAGCCTTATTGGACACAGAACAGCAAATGGCCTTTCTGTCCCCAGAAAAGCAAAGTTTCCGACTCTAGCCTCCGAAACTCAGCTTTCTGACAGGACATTCCTGCAAGCTCTAGGGTACATGGCCTCATGCATCCTCCTGGTACCTCTGGCCAGACTGCACATGAGGAAAATTCAGTGGTGCCTAAAGAACCTATGGTGTCAACACTCTCAACCTGTAGACACCTCCCTGCTTGTGGATCCCTTGCATAAGATAGGAGTTGCTCTGGTGGGCCCAAGCCTGTGCTCTGAACAAGGGACTTCCATTCACCCTCCGTCCGTCGGACCACACCATAACTAAAGATGCTTCGGACATAGCCTGGGGCACCCACCTGGAAGGCAGATGCACCCAAGGTCTCTGGGATGCTCAAATACTACCCTTGCACATCAACCAAAAGGAAATGATAGCAGTGCAAAACTCTCTGGCATCCTTCAAACCCTACCTCAAACCGGGGGAATCTTCTCATAAAAACAGACAACACCACAGTCATGTGATACATCAACAACAGGGAGGGACTCTGTGCAGACTAGCCATGAACCTGTGGCTAGCAGCCACATTAATGGGACTACATCTTATAGCCCAATACCTACCGGGCATCAACAACATCCTAGCAGACCATTTAAGCAGAAACCTGCTGGACCCACACGCATGGCAAATCCAGAGAGACATTTTTCTGCAAATACCCACACATGGGGGACCCCTCAGGTGGACCTCTTTGCCTCCCATTTAAATCACCAAGTACAGAAATTTGGCACCAGGGAGTACCATCACCTGGCCTGGAAGGTCGATGCCCTGACCTTCCCTTACCCCCTTTGTGTATGCATTCTCACCCACTTCCTCTCATTCCGAAAGTACTAATCAAAATAAGGGAGGAAAAACCAAAAGCAATACTCATTGCCCCAGATTGGCCCAGACAGCATTGGTACTGCTGCGCAGCCCATCTCTCCAGCTCCCCTGGTAGCTACCTCTGATACCTCACCTGCTACCCTGGGGGGGGGGACTATGCTGCACCCAGACTTTCAAACACTCAAGCTCTCAGCATGGCTTATTCCACCATAACCAACAAGGAATCTGTGCAAGCAAGCAAGTCCTTGACACCATCACAGAAGCCAGAAGGCCCAGCACCAGAAAATCTTATGCCGGAAAATGGAAAAAGTTCTGCTCCTGGAGCCAGTCCAAGGGGGCAGACATTCATCCACCCTCCATTCCTCTTATTCTATATTATCTAGCTGAGCTTCTTAATAAGGATCTCTCCTTCTCCTCCATAAAGATCCATGCCTCTGCCATCTCAGCACACTTTGATACAGAACAGCCATTGTTCTCCCACCCTCTTATCAAACAATTCCTTAGAGGAGCCTCTAATATCAGGCCTCCCAAAAGACAGCCCACCCCAGCCTGGGATCTTAACTGTGTTTTAAAAATGCTTACTCTGCTCCCTTCGAGCCTCCAGGATCCTCAGAATTAAGAACCTCTCTTGGAAGACTGCCTTTCTCCTGGCTATCACTTCAGCCAGGAGAGTGTCAGAGTTTCATGCTTTAAAGGCCATTGAGCCATTTATCATCTTCCATGCAGACAGGGTCTCCCTGAGAACCAACTCCTCCTTCATGCCAAAGGTGGTTTCGGATGTTACCCTCAGCCAGGCCATCCACCTGCCTACCTTCTTCCCCAACCCTCAAAACAAGGGGGAAAGGATACTGCATTCTTTGGATGTGCACAGGCAACTCGGATTTTATCTGGATCATACAAAGACATTCAGGAAAACTGACCAGCTCTTGGTCAGTTTTAAAACAGGGGTACAGGGGAAACCAGTATTCAAACAGACCATTTCCAAATGGATAGCACTCTGCATCCAATTTTGCTACTCCTTCCATGGAAAACCTCCCCCCTAGGACCATCAGAACCCATTCCACTAGAGCAACCTCTACTTCCACAGCATTTCTTAGAGGGGTACCCACCAAGGACATCCTGGAAGCTGCCACATGGACTTCAGTCCACACCTTCACCAAGCATTACCATCCAAATCTATTCTCAAAAGCTAGGGCTGGGTTTGCCTCTGCAGTTCTGCAGGGCATGCTCTCCCAATCTTAAGTTTCTGTCAACCTTCCACCCTTCTACTCAGCTTTGGGAATCTTCCCAATGGTGATGACTGCAGCAGTGAGAAATGAAGAACATAGTACAGTTGTGTACACTTACCATAAATGTAGATGTTTGAGTGTTCTCACTGCTGCAGTCATGCTTCCCTCCCTCCATCCCCCTGATATCTGCTGTCCTTAGAGACACAGACATTTCTGTGGGGGTCTGTCACTCCTGGACTACTATTAATTATTAAAATTGGACTTCTTTGGTTAGTTAAGGCAAGAAAAACTGAGGTAATGGCGTCGCCTGAACTCCTTTATAGCTCGGACGACCTGACGTCACCCAGCAAGTGACAGCAGCTGACGCACAAACCCTTGACTCTGGTATTCGGACCGAGTGAGGGTTACCACAACATGGATAACCCAATGGTGATGACTGCAGCAGTGAGAACACTCGAACATCTACATTTATGGTAAGTGTACACAACTGTACTTTTCATCTCTGTTTGTTATTTTAATAGTGTGGCAAGTGTATGTAGGTTTTTGGTCATCTTTTTTTGTGGTTCCTGAAATAAAGTGATCTTTATTTCAGAAAAGTAAGTTTGTAAATATTGCTCCATGCCCTCTAAATGGATGCATGTCAATCAATCGACAACACTTTTTTGAGTGCTGAATTATCACAGAAAAAAAAAAAAACATTTAGTAAAACTTTTGCCCAATCTTGGAAGTAACTTTTTATTGCAGGAGCAAGTCCCCTGACCCCCCCCCCCCCAACCCAACTTCAATTTCACAACAGTGAAGAAAAAAGAAAAATCCACTATCTGTGAAAGTTGTTTCACTCGTTTTATTTCAGTTATTCAGGATTCGACCAAAAATGCAGATTATCTGCATAAGCCTACTCACATGTCCAGAGGAGTCTCTCAAGGGTCTGAGTTGTGGACCGTTATTTTTATTTCATCTCATTTTCTGATATAAATACAGGTAGAGTATTTTGGCTTAAGAAGTATGCTGATGGCTACAAAGTGAGCAATGTAATTGCCTCCACTAAAATGGCAAAAATAGCTCAAGACACAACAAAATCATCACCTGGTTCAGTGAGAACAGTAACACTCACAGTGCAGTAAATGTGGTGATGTCACACCAGGCATAAAGCTCTGACCGTGACCTAGATAACCTAGGATCAGCTAGTGATCTTGGTGCTGGATGAGCCATCTGAGAGGGTTAAGACTGAATGTCTGATACCTGTTCTCACTTCTGCTGGGGAGGGAGGGAGATAGCCCTGCCTATTGTAGTGCTGACATTTTGGTGAGTTGCTATACATCGTGCACCATGTAATGGCTGGGGATGCACATTTCACTTTGCATACAAGCTGTCAAATGAGTGGCAAATCTGGAGAAAAGCAGGATTCAAAAAATATAATAGTGCCCGATTTTACAAAAAAGCTATATTAGCAATATAGTTGTAATAGATAACTTTATATTTAACTGCTATAGTATATTTTGCATGCTTATTTGCTTATATTTGTAATCGTCTGTACTGTAAAATGGTTTTGTGATACATTTCATGAATCATTTCTTTAGTGCCTCGCTGCTATTTTTCTGCTGTATTTATTTATTACAGTTTGATGACCAGGATAGTCCACTGGGCCTAGAAGAGCCCGTTTTCAGTGGAGGCCCAGGGAGAAAAGCTCCAGAGGGTATAGACCATTTTACAATAGTTATACAAAAGTAAATAAAGTAGTAGAACAATGAAAAATACTGAGATAATATAAAATTTGTTAAAAAAAGTCAAAACATTTCTAATCCTAGGTAATGATTTACAAAAGTGAGAATCATGTAGTCTGAACATATTAAAAGTACAGGCATTTCAGATGAAAAATACATGTAAGTATAACATTTATGTACAGATAAAGAAAAAAAGCGTAACCTTTTTTTTATTTGGAAGTTAGAAATATGAGGCTTATATATGTTTAGAAGATTGTGGTTTTCTGATCTTAGAGAGCGGTTATGTGTTAAACATTTTGTGGTGTTTCCCGCTGCAGCTAGGGTAGCAAGTAGCTGTAGCATAGTCCAAATACAGGCTTGCTGCATCTAGGTTTATTTGTATTGGTTGTTTGTTCTGAGCAATTTTCAGGCCATCTTGGATTGGAAGGGGTCTATCTGCACTTTAGTGAGAGGGTTTTGTTGATTGAACCCTGTCTGGTAAAGGGACGTTGGTCTAGGGCTTAGAATAAGCATCCTTGTTGGTCGTTTTGAATCTTTTTAAAGTTTTTTCAAATTTTTAGTTTCTGGTATTTAGGTATTACATTTGAGCAGGTTTCTGCTTGTTTGCGCATTGCACAGCACTGCACTATCGTGCAATTGTGCTCCAAAGCTGGACAGTTAAATTTAACAATTTTTCCCTTAGATACTACTGTAGCACAGTAGTGTAGCCCTCATCCTTAGTACTTTCCCGGTCAAAGAAATACTGCTAGTGAGCTGTAACCTATTAACCAATAGCAAGCCCTTGTGACAACAGTCTTCAACCTAGCATTATAGACAGTTGGGCTACCCTCGTTTCTCCTGCCAACCTTGTTGACTTGGATCTCTTGAGGCAGTGTAGCAATGTCTCATATACACCGACAGCCCTCTACTAATAACTCACTCTGGTACAAAGTGCGACAGATGTATCTACACCAAGAATCTTGAATTCATGCTCTTTCTCACTCAAAAACACTTAACATGGAAAAGGTTGTCAACTCACCCACCACTACATATGCACATAATACGTATCAAGCACAAAAATCTACATACAGGGAGGCTCTCTCGAAAAACTTACCTAAACATCAGAGACCTCCAAAACACAAGACTGCTACAACTAACACAGCACCCATGACACATAGCAACACCAGTGTCTCGCCCACCAAGCCCGTAAGGTGAAACACTCAAAACAAATTTTTTTGTCATCGGAGACTCAGTAGTGAGACACATGTATGTCCCATTCACCAGGTTGGACAAGGAGAAAGTCACAGTCAGCTGCCTGTCCGGTGCCAGGATTCGTCATTGGAGACTCATTAGTGAGACACATGTATGTCCCATTCACCAGTTTGCACAGGGAGAAAATCACAGTCAGCTGCCTGTCTGGTGCCAAGATTTGTCAAATCATGTTTGCACTTGGGTGTCTCAGCAACAAGTACCATTATGACTCTGTCATAGTTCATGTTGGTGTGAATGACCTGAGATGTACCTCACTGGACTATAGGAAGAGAGACGTGGTTGAGCTCTCTGAGTACGTGTTCCAGGCAAGTATGTCCCTAGCCTTGTGGAGCATACTATCCTCACATAGAATGATGCCGCAGTATAAACAAAAAATGGTTGATTTCAATAAATGGCGCCATTCAAATGGGATCCAGTTCCTGTCAGCCTGGGAAGCCATGGTCTACAAACCTCACTGCTTTGCCAGAGATGGTTCGCACCTGGTATCTCAAGGTTTTCAGCTACTGGCAAAAACTGTTGCCTCCCCCTTAGTGCCTTTTTAGGCAAGGTCTCAGAAACAACATTACTGATGTGAAATTAGCCAACCAGAACAAAATAAGGGTCATGCCGCTAAATGCTAGGAGCTTAAACCAAAAACTGCATTTCCTGGAAATGCTTGTATCACTAGAAGATGTAGATGTCTGTGCAGTTACAGAAACCAGGTTCAAGGCCTCAGAGAGTACCCCACCTTTGCAAGAATACAATGCCTTCCACACCTTTAGACCACAAAATAAATGTGTGAAAACCAAAGGAGGCAGTGTTTCTAGCAATATCAGAGAGAAATTCACCTCCCATCTAGTTAGACTGGGTAACTCAGTGGAGTAATTCCAAGTCCAGTTATGGTGAGTAAGACCCCCCCCCCCCCACATTCAAGTCATAGCCAGTTATAGAGCCCCCTCCAAGGGTCACAACACCCATGAAGCCTACTTGACCAAAGTGGAGACGTTCTAAAGTTTACCAAACACTCTGTTTATGAGAGATTTCAATTATCCCACCAACTGTGTTGATTCAAATGTCTTGGAAAAAAATTGTTCATACCCTGACAAGAGGAACAAACATTCTAGATCTGGGCCTGACTAACATGTCAAACAGATGCACTGCTGCAACTGTCAGGCGCACATTAGTTAAATCTGACCACAAAACAGTCCCCTTCAACCTGGCACTAACACCAGATCTCACAAAGGGTGAAATCAGACTAAAAAACTTCACCAAGGCAAACTATACCCTCCTAGACAAAGGTATAAATGCATTCCAAGCCCCACCCTAAGCAGGAAGTGGTAACTATGCCAAAGCTTACACTAAAGCACTGTACAGTCACTTGCATAAGTGTATAAACTTTGCTGTACCAGAAAGGATCAAAGCCAGAGCCCCAAGTAAAAACAAGCTGCCATGGTGGACATCCAGCATCAACAAACTTTAAATGAATGCAAAAAGTTGCTATCCAGGAAAAGAAAGGCAAGGCCCCAACAATGGAAACGCACTCTCCTTAGCTTCAACAGGCAAGTAAGCCAACTTGTCAGATCCTGTAAGGGCTCCTTTGAGAGAAACTTAGTAAGTACAGGCAAGGATAACCGTAAAGCCTTTTACAGCTATGTACATAGGATCCAAGCATGTGCAGAACTACTGACCCCACAGAGAGACCAAACCTGTTAGCGGATAGGACTGGCCAAAATTTCACTCCCTTATCCCCTCCTAACTTATCGCAAACCTTCTCCCAAACTCCCCCCCCCTACGCACACCTACATATCTGAAGAGCAGGTCATCAAAGCCTTGTCCAAGGCAAAAAAAAACAGCCTTTATGGGACCAGATGACATCCCATGCTGTCTTCTAAACAGGCTAAAACATGAACTAGCACAGTCATTAAATACCCTTTTCAGTCATAGCCTAACCAAAGGCTTTGTTCCTCTGGAATGGAGAACAGCAATAGTTATCCCCCTCCACAAATGTGGCCTAGCAACAGACCTGGGGAATTACAGACCTATAAGCCTGACCAGCCTCATATGTAAGGCCATGGAAAGTATCAGTAATGGACCTCATAAAGACATAGGCGATCTCCAAACCCTGGATCCTACCCAATTCGGCTTTGTCAAGGGCAGATCCTGCTTGTTAAATCTGGTGGACTTCTTTGAAAATGTGACCAGGGCCATTGATGAGGGCAAATCTGTGCATACAGCATACCTTGACTTGTCAAAGGCTTTTGACACAATCCCACATTCAGACATTACTGATAAACTTAGCAAACTGAATGTAAACCCCTTTGTTGTAAGATGGGTTACCAACTGGCTCACAAACTGAACACGCACTATCAAAGTGGGTGACTCCACATCAGCCAACAGACCTGTTACCAGTGGTGTGCCACAGGGGTCAGTGCTGAGCCCCCTGCTGTTTGGTATACACTTCTCAGAAGTTCAGATCAAAACTAAGGGGTTGTGGCTGACCAAGCTGACAGACAACTGCAAACTAGGTGCAATCACTGAATCCCCAGATGTTAATATATTCCAAGAGGGTCTCATACAGACCAATGACTGGAGTGTTAGTCACGGTCTCAAACTGAATGCAGAGAAATGCATCATTATTTCCTTTGGCACAAACAATGTCCCTTCACACTATCAAATCAACAACAATCCCCTAAGTACCCACTAAGTGGTAAGGGACCTGGAATCACAAGTTGATTGTAACCGTAACTTCGACCTCCATGTGTCTACTGTGGTAAGGAAGGCTTTCTACTTGGCACACTTGATTAGATCCCAAGACGATGCCTTTATTAAAGAGGTTATACCCCTCTATACTTGGTACTGATCTGGCCCCTAATTGAATATAAAGCCCCACTTGGCATGTATCATACAAGTAACCTGCAGCAACTGGAGAGAGCTCAAAGGTTTCTAACAAAGACGATCAAGGAGCTCCGGCATGTGCCTTACACATAATGAATAAAGTCCCTGTCACTATACTCCATGTCGTATAAACTTCTTAGGGGAGACTTATGCTCGGCCTACAGAGCAATCCAAAACCCAAAACCAATGAACTTGTTGCATATCAGTAAATCAAATGGGACTAGGGCTACCTGTTCCAGGGACCTAAATATGGCCTGCCACTTAAATAGGATGTGCTGGAGGAACAGATTTATCTGCCAGTGACTGGTACGTCTTGGAACAGGCTACCAATTCATGTAAAACAGAGCATCTCTATGGCACTGTTCAAGAGAAACCTGGATGAATAGATGGGGCACCGTAAATTCTTTTTTTTCCCCCAAAATCTCTTTATTTCAGTTTTCTTTTTTTTTTTTCAGATAATAACAATACGATAACTCAAAAACACAAATAAACAATACAAATACCTATCTAAAGAAAACCGACTCAATCTCGTTCCGAGAAAATTATACATATATATATATATATATATATATATATATATATATATATATATATATATATATATGTGTGTGTGTGTATATATGTGTATATATATATATATATATATATATATATATATATATATATATATATATATATATATATATATATACATGCAATATATACACAAGAAGTCACTACATCGTCAAGTAAAGTATGAAAATTCTTATGTTCATTTGGTCTCATAAGGGATAGTTAGAATGGGGATATTCTATATATAAAGTAAAAATAGAAATTTAACCATTTATTTGTATGTTTAGGGAAAATATCTAGTTACACATACTAAGAGAAGGGAGAAGATGCAAGAAAAACTGGTTATACTACATTCATTTTTTATTTAATGGTTAGCTTTTCATGACCATTTGTAGACAAATTTTATTTGTCAAGAATTATATCTAGTAAGTAATCCCAATATTTTTGATAATAGCGTTTGTTTTTTGTTTTTGAATAAATTAATTTGTGAGATGAGATATATTTGATAGCAAGATTGCTAAAAGTTTCCCATGTAATTGGTGACATGACATTCCAAATCTTTGTAATAAAGAATTTAATAAGGGCACACATCGTAATAAAGACATGTTTTAATATTTTTGGGAGTTGATTGATATTAATGTGCAATATAGCTGTCTCCCAAGTAAGGGTTGATTTTTCATATCCCATCTTCTCTAATCTTACTCTCAAGGAACACCATAAGTTGTGTATCTTAGTACAGTTCCACATGACATGTAAAATATCAGCTGTTTGATCCGGACAATGGGGACATGTAGGCGAAAAGTTAGGATTGAATTTATTTAATTTAGATAAGGTATAATATACATTGTTATTTACCATAATTTGTGTATATAACAGCTTCTTGAAAGGAATGAATTTGATTGTATTTTCAGTGGCTAGTTTCTTATTTTCTTCAGTCAGTGATTGATTTTTCGTTTGCCAATAGTTTGAAAATAATAAAGAATTCTGATGTTTTGCACTCCTTACAATTTTATAAGTCCTAGAAATTGTTTTCCCTTTAATTGCAAGATTTTCAAGTATTAATTTAACTAAATCTATGTTCTGTAAGTCTGTGTGTATTTCTGAGAATTTAGCATTTATAAGATGATGAAGTTGGTTAAGGATAATGCTATATTTCATAGGAAGTTTGAGTTCAAGTCTCATTTGCCCCGTTTTAGAGTATTTCCATTGGTATATACCCCACATTGTGTAGTCTTTTATCAGGGGGTAGTTTGTTAGATTTACTGGTTTATTATTTATTAGTAAATTAGGATTTAGGTGTAACGGTTGTATAAGGGCAAAAGCGTCAGCTAATTGCAATGATTTAAATAGTTTCTGTGTTGTAAGAATCGTGTTTTTAATTAGTTGGTGTAAATTCTTCGTGTATATGCTAGCCTGGTTTAAATTCAAGAATGGTAAGGATTTGATATTACAGTCAAGGGATTTCAACTGCTCATACCAGATTTTGGTCCACTGGGGTGTCCAAGTATTTATATACGAGTCATAGTTTATTATTTGTTTAGTCTGTATACAGTAATTATACAGTAATTATAAAGCTTAAAATCAGGTACCCCAATCCCCCCTTATCTTTGGCGAGTACAATTTTTGCATATTTAATTCTGGTAGATTTGGGATACCATAAGAATCTTGTTATAGCTTTTTCCATGGCAAGGAAGAAGTTTTGGGGAATATTTGAAAAGGTAGCATTTAATTGAAAGAGTATTCTTGGTAGCAAATTCATCTTGACAACACTAGCTTTTGATAGTGGAGACATATTAATGTTCTTCCATCTATCCATATCGTTTTGAATACTAGTCCATGTAGTTAGTAGGTTATTGTTTATAATATCTTTGAAGTCTGAAGTAAATATTATTCCTAGATATTTTATCTGGTAGTTTATTTTGATCTCACTCCTAGGAAAGTACAATTCTTTATGCCCTATAGGATTGAGGGGAAATATGTGTGACTTGTTTAAATTTAAATTATAATTTGAAACTACCGGGAACTGATCAATAACTTTAAGTATTTTTGTGAGGTCAGTAGTGAGGAGTTGGAAGTATATATTTAAGTCATTAGCAAAGGCCGAGTGTATAAGATTTGTATTGTGGATTCTGGGAATATGATAAAGGTTTTTTGTGAAATAAACAGAAGGAGGGGTTCTAGATAAAGATTAAACAGGTATGGCGAAAGAGGACATCCTTGTCTTGTACCATTGGATAATGGTATAGGGTTCTTTAGAATATTTTTCCTGAAGTTCTAGTTCAGCAGTGTTTGTTTGACACTCTAGTTCATTCTTAAGATTGTTGTACTTTTTTTTGAGCCATGCAAATATTTGATAATAATACCCCTGATGACCGCCTTGGTAGCCGCCCATTGTATGTCATATGGAATTTGATCGGATATAAAATCATTTTGAAGTTGGGCTAGCACATTCTGAATTTCTTGTATAGTTTCTTGGTTTTGTATAATTTTAGGATTTAACGTCCAGGTATTGAAATAGGAAATATTTTGTTTATGAGTTTGAAAGTTTATTAAAAGTCTAATTTTGAAATGATCTGAAAGAGTTCTAGGTGATGCAGCATAATTTAATTTGTTAGAAAGGAAAGTAAGGGAAATTAGAAAAGCATCAAACCTGGACGAAGTTTTATGAGTGGCTGGAAAGAAAGTGAATCTTGATATTGTTTTATCATATTGAAATTTAACATAAGGGTCAACTAGTTCAAATGTATTTTGTAATTCTTCAAGTGCTGTAGTGGTAGATTGTGACTGTCTGTTTTTATTATGCAATCTATCCTTATCTAGATTTAGTAAAGCATTCCAGTCCCTACCTACAATAAACAGATGATTTGGGTATTTGGCTAATATATTAAAGATTTCATAAATGAAGAGCTGTTGATTTGAGCAGAGGCTATGCTATATATGTTAAGAAAGAGTAATGGTTTGTTTAAAGTATGATATTCAGTAGTAAATAGTACCCATCTTCCCTTTGAGTCAGCTTCATAGGAAGTAATCTCTCCATGGAAGGATTTATTTACTATAATGGCCACTCCCCTGGACAAAGAACTATAATTTGCAGCAACTATTGTTTTACCCCACTTTCTTTTCCTTTCCCTAACCCAAAGTTGGTCATCTAAGTGAGTTTCTTGCAAGAAAGTTATATCAACCTTAGTTTGGTATGTGAGGTGCATGATTAAATTTCTTTTCTTTTTATCTACCATCCCTTTAACATTCCAAGAGTCTATGGTTATCATTTTTTATTAATATTGTTGAAGTTTCTCATTAGTTGATGCACAAAAATACAGTTATAAACCTTTTTCTGTTAGTGTATTTATCTTAAGAATAAATGTTGTGACTTCTGTACTCCTAAACTCTAAATAGATGCCTAACCACCCATCCCTCTGTATTTGTAAATGTGCATGAGTTAAGAAACTATTATTTTTAACAACAAGGAGTAGATGTATATCAGAGGGATGTCAATAATAACCATACTGTTCCAAATGCGAACAGTCATCAGCTAACAGACTGTGCCCATCCCGCTCCTTCTATTATTTATATACTGCATATTCATTTTCAGACTTAAAATATTATATTAATTGTACCCTTAGATATTATATATAGAGAAAAGGAAAAGTAGCTTTTATAAAAAGTTTTGTAGTAACAGCAACATATTACAATTCTTAACATTTCAAGAGTTATTAAAGAGTTAACAAAACAATATTTTCAAAAACCAAGTACAATGTATGTATATTTAAAGAAGACATCATTTTAAAAATTTAACAACATTTGCATTATTCTTGTTAATAGCAACTAACTGTGGTTTTTTAAAATGTATTGGAAACCATACAAGCAATCGTTGTGAACTCATATTATTAATTAACCGGTGCCATCTACTGGACAAACGGGGGGGGGATGTTTTTGTTCCTTGCTCATAGACACCTTTAAAGGTAACTCAATGGTTATGCCAGTAGAATAATGATTATACATTTATACATTTTAAACATTTAAAGAAGGCAGCACTTTAAAATTCAACATTTGCCTTATTCTTACTAACAGCAACTAACTGTGGTTCTTAAAATGTATTGGAACTTCATTTAACATTGCACTGGCAAAAGCCCTATAGATCCATCATTGTGTACTCTTTTATATATTAATAATTAACCAGTGCCATCTACTTGAACAAACAGAGAGAAAAGAAAAAAATGTTTTTATACCTTGCTAATAGACTCATTTAAAAGTAACTCAATGGTTATGTCAGCAGAATAATGATTATCCATTTTAAACATTTAAAGAAGGCAGCACTTAATATGTTTGCCTTATTCTTGCTAACAGAAACTAACTGTGGTTCTTTAAATGTATTGGAATCTTCATTTAACACTGCACTGTCAAAAGCCATATAAACACATCATTGTGAACTCGTATGTTAATAATTAACCAGTGCCATCAACTGAACAGAGAGGAAGAAAAAAAAATTAAAGAGAGAAATGTTTTTGTACCTTGCTCATAGACATACTTAAAAGCATCTCAGTGATTATGACAGTAGAATAATGAGTATACATTTTAACTGAAACTACTTATGTCTAATATTTGCACTACTTAAACTGTTATATCAAAGGTTATATCCCATTTTTAAATGTAATTTAACACTTCTTTTTTGTAAGCTGTAAATGCTCTTTAAAGTCATTTCTCTATGCAGACAGTGTTAGGTAGCTTTGTAACTTTTAAATGTAAAGGCAGTTACTAAAACACAGTACCTTAAGTATTACAGTGTAGCAAAGAGGTTTTCTCTACAGGCAAGTAAGCCGAGTTATTTAGAACACATTCCACATCCATTTGTTTAAAATTTCCCATAAGAGTGGTATATTCTTCTGTCCTGTAGTTCTTTGAAGCTGTAGCACTTGTTTAGCCTTCCAAAGGTTGTTTTTGGATCAAAAGATATGAAAAGAGTTGTCTCAGGCAGGGTTTACTTTGAAGAGACGCAGAAAGGTGGATTTTGCCTGTTCAGGTGTTTCCAAGGATATTTTTTCTTCTTTGTTATAAAATGTTAAAGTTGCAGGATATGTCATTTGGAAACTAATCTTATTTTCAATGAGGTAATTGCAGTATTTGCTGAGTTTCTGTCGATTTTTAATTTGTAAAGGAAGATATTGAGTAATCATAATTTTATGCGCTCTCCATGTAACATTCTTTTTAATCTTATAAGCTGACAGTATCTATTGAGCATGTGCTGAATTAAGCAATCTGATATAGATTTGTCTAGGAAAATCACTTGTTTGTGTATGCTTTATAGCTCTGTGAGCTCTTTCGATCACTGTCTCATCCAGGAGATTTTTATTAGCCAGAAGAGAGCTTAGTATTTCTTTTATTATTGGAATACATTGTGAATTATCAAAGCTCTCTGGAATACCTCTTATGATAAAATTATTTCTCTGGCTTCTAGCTTCCATGTCTAACATTTTTTGCTGTAATTCTTTAATTATGGTGTCATTGATTTGTGCTTTTTGTTGCAGTTCATTTATTTTTAGCTCATTGTCCATAATTTTAGCTTCATTTTGTTCTAGCCTAAGCACAGTTTGGTCCAGAGTAGAGCCAAATGTAGTTAGCTTATGAGAGAAACCCTGCACTTCTGTTTGTAAAGGTTGCAAAGCAGTTTTCAGATTCTCCAGCGTTAAAGGTTGTTCCTGTTTTAATCTTTGAGACATTTTATCAGCTTCTTGTTGCTTGTTAATTTTTTGCCTTTTCGAAGTGTTTTTTTCTCATGAGTAGTAATTGCAGACAGTTTGTTTTTTTGTGATTACAGTTTCCATCCGATCTGGCTGATTCTCCATTAATCTTGTATAGTTAGATTCCTAGTAGTAGTGCAGAATTTTAAATGATAAGTCTTGTTATGAAAGTTGTTTTTCTTGTTACTTTCCTCTTATTAGGCCTGTTAGTCTTGAAGAATCCACACCATGCGGTTCAGGGCTCTGTTTCCAACAAGTAATTAGTTTTCCTTCAGAATGAGAGAATCTTTGAAAAATAAAGAAGAAACAAGTAAGTACTCATATTTCTGCTTTAATCCATTAATGTTTGGTATACTTTTCCTAAGTGATGCGCTGGTTTGAAGTCAGATTATAGTATAGGAATGCAGGAGCTACACTGTCAGTGTGCTTACAGGCTGTCCACCATTTTGGAATTGTAGGGCACCGTAAATTCTTACCGGGGATAGTGCATACAACCCTCCTGGACATGGCCAGTCATCACTAAATGCAGTCTTGGGTATTTATTAGCATTTTCATGGTATTACATTGGGATGAAACAGCCAGGCTTAAAATAATCTCTGGGTCGATAGCCTAGTAATTTCCTATGATCCTATTAAAAATGTTTCGCCTGGATCAGTACTGTATATTGGTCAACAAATGGTAAATAAATAAATAACTGATTACACAACTAATTTGCTGACACTTAAGGTTGTGAGTTGAATAAAAGATGCAGGAATCTTTATAGATGGTAAAGTAAACCTTTGATCAGTGCATTGCAACCAAATTCAGAAAAGCTAGTTTACTCTGTAGCACACAAATTACTCAAAAGCATAAACAGTAGATTATACAGGGTCACAGTGACTTCCTGACCTGTAGTGTACACACCCCTGTTAAAATGCCTGGCTTTTCTGATATAAAAATGAGACCACAATAAATAATTTCAAAACTTTTCCCACCTTTAATGTGTCCTATAACCTGTACAATTCAATCGAAAAACAAATTTGTTAGGGGGAAAATATAAAACATAAAAAATGTACAATAAGCTGGTTGCAAGTGCGCACACCCTTAAACTAATACTTTGTTGAAGTACCTTTTGATTTAATTACAACATTGTCCTTTTGGGTGCACACCTGCCATCAATTAAAGAGACTGTGATTAACCCCAAGTAAAGTTCAGCTGTCCAAGTAGGATTTTCCTGACATTTACTCAGTTGCCTGCTACAGCAAAAGCCATGGTTCTCAGAGAGCTTACAAAGCATCAAAGGCATCTCATTGAAAGGTATCATTTAGGAGAAGGGTACTAAAAAAAATTCCACAGCATTGGATATACCATGGAGCACAGTGAAGCCAGTCGTCAAAAAGTGTAGAAAATATGGGACAACAGTGACGTTGCAAAGAACTGAATGTCCCTCCAAAATTGATGAAAAAACAAGACGAAAACTGGTCAGGGAGGCTGCCAAGAGACCTACAGCAACACTGAAGGAGCTGCAGGAATTTCTGGCAAGTACTGGTGTACTATATGTGACAACAATCTCCCATATTCTCCATATGTCTGGGCTATGGGGTAGGGTTGCAAGATGGAAGCTTTTTCTTACATAGAAAAGCATCCAGGCCCAGCTAAAATTTGCCAAACAATACATCAAGTCTCCCAAAAGCATGTGGGAAAATGTGTTATGGTCTGATGAGATCAAGGTTGAATTTTTTGAGCACCATTCCAATAGGTATGTTTGGTGCAAAAACAACACTTCACATCACCAAAAGAACACCATCCCCACGGTGAAGCATGGTGGTGGCAGTATCATGCTTTGGGGTTGCTTTTTTTCAACTGGAACTGGAACTTTAGTCAAGGTGGAAGGAATTATGAACAGTTCCAAATATGTCACGTTTGGCCCAAAACCTTCAGGTGTCTGCTAGAAAGCTGAAGATGAAGAGAGATTTCACCTTTCAACACAACAATGACCCCAAGCATACATCCAAATCAACAAAAGAATAGCTTCACCAGAAGAAAATTAAAGTTTTGGAATGGCCCAGCTAGAGCTCAGACCGAAATTCATTAGAAAATCTGTGGGGTGACCTAAAGAGGGCTGTGCACAAGAGATGCCCTCACAATCTGACAGATTTGGAGCGCTTTTGCAAGGAAGAGTGGGCAAATATTGCAAAGTCAAGATGTGCCATGCTGATAGACTCCTACCCAAGAAGACTGAATGTTGTAATTAAATCAAAAGGTGCTTCAACAAAGTTTTAGTTTAAGGGTGTGCACACTTATGCAACCAGCTTATTTTATGTTTTTTATTTTTTATATTTTTTCCCCCTAACAGATTTGTTTGTTTTTCAATTGAATTGTACAGGTTATAGGTCACATTAAAGGTGGGAAAAGTTTTGAAATGATTTATTGTGGTCTCATTTTTTATATAACAAAAACCTGGCATTTTAACAGGTGTGTGTACACTTTTTTTATATCCACTGTGTGTGTGTGTGTGTGTGTGTGTGTGTGTGTGTGTGTGTGTGTGTGTGTGTGTGTGTGTGATATGCCTGAAACATATAAAATTGAGCCATACTAACACAAGGTCCAGATCCAGGTGTTTAAAATGAATGTGAAAAAGGAGAGAATCGGTGCTAGAACAACTTGCTAAATTTTGTGATAAATGATGGCTTGCAGTAAAGTTAAGCACTCGCTAGTATTCATAAACAACTGAAGTTCACAAGCAGTAGATATCATCAGTGCTGAATAATGGCATTCGGGTGTCTCAAAGACCAGCAAGATTGTGAGCTTGAAACCAGAACTTGTGAGCATATGCCCAGCAACAAAACATTGCGCAGACACGTATACTAAAAATAGAGGGAAACACAGTAAAGTTATAGGCATACAAGTTGCAGGATGGGTAAATGGAAATTCGCTTAAATATTGCGTAAGGTCTGCATTAAGAATAAATGAAGCTGAGAAATATTCACTTGTATTCTGTTTACTTTTTATATGAACACTTTTTCTCCAGTAAGGGTGGGACTGAAGTGCTCCATTCAACAGAAAGTCATTGTTTTAATTTTAGTCTGCCTTTTGTCAAGCCTTGTCTGTTTGTCCCTACTATATGCCAGTTAATTGCTTAGCTGTTTGCTGCCAAAAGTCTTATGCATCTCAACACAAAGCCTGCACAGGCTACCTTATCAAGGAAATCTCTTGTAGTTTGCTGCTTGAGGCATGTTCCCCCCTCACCATTGAAATATAATCAGTAGGTGCCCTCCATTAAAAGTAATCTTCAGACATTTCGTTGGCTTCTAGCTGTCCAAACACAATTCATCAAATTTACACTTGCATGAAGGTTTTATCACTGAGATGTAGGCACCAGTGAATCACTGTTTTTGCATGACCACTAAATTCTGTTCCTGGGAGTTCAGACTTTCTCTACTGTTGCATGAGCATGGAGATAAATAAGTATGGGAAGGGCAGTATAGGGGAACCTACCCCCATCTTGCAGAAATGTTTATTTTGATGTATACAGTTGGTTTGTTAGCAGCTTGTATTCTTGATAGTTTATGATTAAGCAGTTTTGAGTATTGGTGTCTGTCGTTTTTTTAGAGAAAGCTTTATATAAGTTTAATCCTCATATGGATCTGGGTTCAATGGTGGTGGGAGTGACCGTTTCAAGATTTGCAGCTTGAACTGCTTCACTCCCCCCCGTGATGCCCAGCATGCATCATGTAAATTCCACATTGCATCTCTTCATCTGTCCCTACACGAGAGTAGAGTGTTGTACTAACATTGCTAGGTGTTGCTGCATGCCAGATTTTGAGTCTAACCACCTCCTTGCCTAAAGCAGAGTTATCCATCAGACTTTTTCTGTTGATCTGCCGTAAACTGAGTCTACGGACTTTCTCTCATTTCTGAGGATGAAATGAAGTCAATCTCATCTCAGTTTTTGCCAGCTACAGAAGAATACTGTGTTAGTACTCCAAAGTGCATTTTCTGTCTTTCTGGTGGCCTTAGCATATGCTGCATTCCTTATAGCATACCAAACTTTCTTTTTTATTGTGATCACATTGCAATGTGGATATTTCTTTGTTTTCATGTGATAACTGGTTGGTCCCATTCAGTATTGATGTTTACCATCAGATGTGAAAACTTTGCTTACTTCTCAGTGGCACTTTACAACTTTACTAACTAAAGCAGTAAATAATGTTTTCTTATGCATAGGCAGATAATCCAAGCAACTCTGAGCAAAGGTTAAAGGCAGCTTACATGGGAAATTAAATTCGGTGTTTCAGTGGCCTCTGTTTCAACTTTGACTTAACTGATATAATTTCATTTCATCCAGGTGCTTTATGTGTCAGAGTACTTAAGTTTCTCATTTTCAGGGACATGAGAGGCAGATTGTTGTATGTCTTTATTATGAAGATGCATAGGAAATGTAAAATAGCTGATGGAAAACTACTACACAGGTAGCAAATGATATTATAGTACTAAAGGAGTGTAGAAGAGGTCAGGTTACTAACATCCATGGGATACTCTTAAATTACAAAGAATGCAAAGCAAAGTCAAAGAGATGTGACAGCTGCATTGATCTACAATTTTCAGCAAGAAAAGGCACAACTTTGGGAACACTTTTCCAATCTTACACAATATTGAGCCACAGCAAAGGGTAAAACTTAAATAGTTACAGTATTCATACACAGTGTAGATTCACAGCAACATATGGCACATAATAATGATAAATGAGTGAAAGAAGGTTAAGACCATCTGCGCAGAAGTGGTTATAACTCCCAGGTAGATTTTTCATCAAAATTTTCCTTTTTGGAATATCAATTTGTCTTCTTATCAGTAAAGAAAGAAAAAAAGAGAAGGAATTATCCCATTGGCCTTCTTGGTAAGGCAGTAACCGTCATACTTTACCTTATGCAATGATCTAAAATATTTAACACCTTTATTAAAATATCACTTAAGCAATGCATACAGTAATAAAAAATGAAGCAAACCATAGTACATTTTTTTCCATTTACACAAATTATACATGTTGTGTTTCTTTATAACAACTGTCTTTCAGTCCAACATCTTAAAATTTTTACGTGCAATATTAAAATCTTGTTTTGTTTGCTCAGCATGTATAGATAAACAGCAGTAACCGACGTCCTCTGTCAGCTCATCAGTGCACGGCCTTCTATTACACCCTTTTTATGCCTCTCCATTGTGAGTAAGTCCCTCTTCTATGAACCTGCTACCTAATGTATACATTTGATTTAGTTTGTCTAAGTGAAAGGTATTATGGTTGGACCTACCTTTTATCTGGTTTTACCTAATGGACTAGCTGTCTTGTCAGATTGCTCTTTCATGCTAGACCATCTTACCGTATTGTGGCTCAGTTCTCCGGTAAATCACATAATTAAATGGCACTGTTCGGGTTAGATGGTTGCATACAGTCATCAGTTTTGATTGTTACTATTTTGCTGGGGTACAACTTAGATTTTTGGATGAAACCATCACTGGATCAAAGCCATCTACTTCAAACTTTCACATACATATGAGTGACTTAGGCAGTGGTTACTACCTGGATAGTTCTAGTGCTTTCCTTTGCTCTCCTTATCTGATATTTCCTATAGACCATGACCTTGTGAGATGTCCTTCTCTTTTCCTTTCCTGAAGTTTTGTGTCTGCATATATGATTTGAAGATGATAGTTATGCACATGCTTTGCATGGGTATAATCTTTCATACCATTTAAACACAAGACTACTCTCATGCATGGCATCAGATCCTTATATTTATTTGCAAAGCTCACAATTGCATAGGTCTTAAGCGCATTCAGTTTCTTAGATATGAGAAGTTCTTCAGAATGACAACTATGCACAAGCAATTAAATTTAAAACAAATTCAGTTATGTCATATGAGCACACTATACTAATTAGCAGTTATTTTATTCATTAGAAATTCATAACAACTTGCTCAAATATCCCTTTTATAAAAGAATAAAAAACTCTAAACATTTAGTACAGATTTAAAAAATAACCTAAAATACGTGCAAGGTGTACTTTAACTGAAATCATACAACTGTCAAAAATCATAGCCACTATTCATGTTGTTAAAAAACACGGTTAAAACACTCCTTCACGGGTATCCCTTGAGTGGTTTAGCAGTGCTTTAACAACATAAATTGTTGCTGTTATTTTGAGGGTTATGTGAGGTTTCAGTTAAAGGACTCTTCTTACATGTGGTTTAGATTATTTTTTTTAAATCTGTACCTAAATGTTTATTTAGGTTTTCTGTTTTCATGTAAGGGATTTATTTTTAGCATGTTATAAATTTCCAGTGAATGTGTGACTCCTGAGTGGTGTGGTGTATTCACATGACATGCTTGAATTTGTTTTAAATTGAATTGCTTGCATATGATTAATACTCTGAAGTTGTTCTCATATTAAAACCAATGCAAGTGTGAGGTTTGCTGACGTTTTCTTATTTTCAGTTCCTTCTTGTGTGTTGCTTGGAAGTTGGTCATCTTTCCTTCTATATGTGTATTTATTGTTCAGGTTTGAGGAGCACATTTCTATCTAGGGTTTTTCCCCTTGTTTTTGCTAGAGTCCTAGTACAACTTATGATTTTTTAAAATGTCTTTGTCAAATTCGAATATTGTAGACAACGTTATAGGCACACATATTGCAAGCAACAGAAAAGATAACAAACCATAGCAAGCATTTTTCATTTTCATGCATTGCACATATACCCTTTCTTTTTAAAAACTCTTATTCATGTCAGCATTACATGAATTGCTTAGTTCCTGCCTTCCATAGTACAGCTAATGATTGAAGTGCACTCTTCATATGTTGTATGCTATGATTATATTCAGGCATGAAGTTCTCATGCTGTCCTTAAAGATTAGTTTCCATCTGTATTCAGACTGTACTGCTTCTTATCCCATACTAGGTGCATATTTTAAGAGCCTGTCCTATTAGTCCTCTTTCACCCTATTTGCACAGTACTAATCTGTGCAAATCTCAGCCATGCCCTGAGTTTTGAAGATGAAAATAATTGTACCTTTAAACAAAGCATTTCTGATTCATATACTTCACTTGTCATCCCTTCTTCCTTTATAACAAGAGCACAGTAGCATTATTAGCAACCAGATTGCTGGTTACTTCCTATTACCCTTCTGTGTTTGACATAAGATTTTCTTCTAGTTGTTGCTAGTTTTCCCTTTCACTTTTCCAGGTGTGGTCTGGAGAAGTATAATGGCTAGCTTTCCCACCTGCACACCTTTTTGTTTGGAATACTTTGCCACTATGAAGTACGTTTTTACAGTAGCAAATTTATATATGTGTCTGCATTCTTCCATGCCCCGACCTGTCTATCACAGTTCAGTAATGTATGTCCCCTGCTACCATATTTCTGTCTAAGTGGGCAACACATTCTTTGGCTCTAATAATCCTTCTGTACCTGCTCTTTAATTGCTCCCTCTTTAGAAAAAAAGAGAGATTGGCAGTACGGATAGTAAATTTTGCCTTCATAAAGCCTGCAGTGTGATGCCACAGGCTTTCTACCCATCGCTTTGTATGCCCATTTGGGCACTGCCAGCACACATAATGAGGTCACTACTTCAGGTGCTCTCGTGCCATTTCCTTTTTACTATTTGTTTAGCATTCTTAAGTAGTTTTCCCCATGATGTTCTTCGTGTTTCACTGTTGCAGTCATCACATATGGGTTATCCCTGCCAGGGTAGCCCTCGGTCGGCACAAATACCAGAGACTTAGTATTTCTGTGTCGGTTGCTGTCACTTGAGGACTGACATCAGGTCGTCAGTAGTATAAAGTAAAGTAGCCGATGCCATTACGTCAGTCTTTCTTGCAGTGGAGCCCAAAGCAGAAGCAGTTCGCACAAGTGCCAGTCGGCCGCTACCTGAGTTTTCGTCTACCGAATTGAAGTTGAAGTCCTCTAAAGCTAAGTACCCCGTTGGGGATCCTTTTTTCTTGCACTAATCGATGTCAGAAAAAGTTAATGATCTCCCCTGTGGAAACAAATACCACACCGAGGCTTCCACTATGACTGCATCACTTGTTTAGGCCCAGACCACGACGTCCCTCGTTGTCGCTTCTGTGCTTTGTTCAATGCCAGAACTATCCGTCATCGGGCCCTTATTGTAGCCATATATTTTCGCTTACAGTCCTAATTCCAATATGGCTTTGGTAAGCCATCCGACAGCAGATCTTCTGAAAAAACTTAAAGATAAAGACAGAGACGGACGGCACAGGTCCAAACCTAAGAACGACTCTTCTGTTAAGCTAGTCGTCAGTTCTCTGATGCTCAGTGAGGTGCTTTCGCAGCCCCTGATGCCTGCTTCTGTTGATTTGCAGGCCGCTACTAAAACCCTTTCAGAGTCCGGTATGCCGCAAAACTCTTCTTCGACTAAGGATCCTGCAGTCGTCTCAAACTTGGATGGGTCCGGAGCTGCTGAGCAGGCTCCGGCTTCCTTGGAAGTCCTTCGCACTACTGAATCTCAACACAAACTAATGTTGTCTTTCACGACTACAGTTCTTTCTAAAACTACTGAGTTTCTTAGGCCCAGGGTATGAACCACACCCAAGAAACCGACAACCCACGCCTGCTACCTTGCCTCTGTCTCAAATGCTTAAAATGGTGGAAGACCTTATAATACTGATCAGGGGAAGCCAAGCTACCACCTCCAAAAGGAAAAGAGATATGTCCCCTGTAGTTTTGTCTGAACTAGAGTCAGATGAATCTGATGCATCTGAATATGAAGACATGCAACTCCTCTCCACTTATGAGGATTGTGATGCAGAGGATTCCATTCCTTCAGCCTCTCCCCCAGAGGATTTTTTCCTTTGGGGAAACCCTGCATACCTTAAGGGAGCATTTTCAATGGAAGAGTCAGGACTACCCACAGTCTAAAAAGAGACTCCGGGAATTCATAGATCTTCCACAACACAGACCCTTGGCCATCCCCCCAGTCCTGGATGTTGTGGAGGATGTTCTCCTCAAATCCAGCTTAACTCCTGACATCCTTCCTCCTGCTTCCAGAAGACCAGAAAGGTACTATAGAGTCCCTGACTCACACAAATATCTTTCTAAAAATCCTACAGCTGACCCTGAGGTCATTTCTCAAGGGACAAAAAATATTAAAGCAACCTCTTCTTAGAATCCCCCCTCTCAGACAGAGATTCCCAAGCATTGGACAGATGGGGTAAGAAAGTGTACACTTCAGCTACTCTTGCTATCAGGGCACTAAATTGCCAGTTCCATATGCTGAAATTTCAGCAACATATCTTGGAACTCCTTGTCTCCTTTCTGCTTGGGCAGAATCTAAAGATTTACAAGAGTTAATGCATTCTGCAAGTCAAGTAACTAAACACTGTGGTTTTGATGCCCTAGAAGCTTCTTGCAGGGCAGCAGTCACTGGATCTGTCATTAGAAGGCATGCATGACTTAAGGAACAGCCCCTGCCAGAACATGTCATATCTAAATTGTTGGATGCCCCTTTGCACAAAGATAATTTATTTGGCACCAAGGCAGAAGAGGTCTTAAAAAAGATGGAAAAAAAGCAAAATCTATGCAAACAGTTAAGGATTTCTTGCAGGTCCAGTCTCCTAGGTTCAGCAGGCATTGTCCCTCCAAGCACTGGCCCTTTCTGCTCCCAGTAAACCGGCCCAGCCTAGGCCCTGTGGAAGTAGACCCCCCAGACAGCAGCCCCAGGGAATGCAGAGATCTAAGCAGTCGACTACCTCAACTTCAAAACCCGGGAATTCTAAGCCACCCCCTCATGGTAAGAACTCACAATGACTCAACTCACCTCCTCCACCCCCTCCCTCTGCCCACCTTCACTTACCCCTAGGAGGAAAACTCTCCTTTCACTCAAGTGCCTGGGCCACCATTACTAAGGACCGCTGAGTTCTGAACATTATGTCTCAGGGATACAAATTTTCCATCCACACCCTACCCAACCCCAAAAGGGTTCCCAGATTTACCACCAAATCAGTAGGCAGAGACTCAAAAGCAAATACTTTCCCTGCTCTTTCTCTGAGGGCAGTAAAGCATGTTCCTGCAGAACAGATAGGCCAAGGTTTCTACTCCAGACTTTTTTTGGTGCCCAGAAAAGAGGGCACATGGCGTCCCATCCTCAGTCTATCCATTCTAAACGCCTTCCTGGTGATCTCAAAATTCAAAATGCTCACCCTCCAGCAGCTGCTACCCATGTTCTCCAAGGATGCCTAGCTAGCCACCCTGGATCTAAAAGAGGCCTACCTCCACATTCCTATCAGGGAATCATGCAAGAAATACCTACACTTCAGGGCAGGATCTCAGCACTTTCAGTTCTCTGCGCTTCCCTTTGGCTTATCTACTGCTCCCAGTGTTTTCACAAAATGTCTGGCTCCGGCCATTGCCTTTTGCAGACAAAGAAATATTCAGATTTACTCCTACTTAGACTACTGCCTTATTCAGGCAGACAGCCAGGAGTAGCTGCTCAAGCACCTGGCCTTTGTAAAGACCCTACTGACCTCCCTAGGGTACACAGTCAATGAAAAGAAATCCAAGCAGGTGCCTACCCAAAGGATAATCTTCCTGGGAGCAAGTCTGGACACAGCTTCCCAGATGGCATACCTTACTCCAGAGAAACAAATTTTCCTGACAGCCTACTACTCTCAACTAGCCACCAGGCCCCAGCTAACTGCAAGGAAAATCCTGCAAGCTCTGGGATTCATGGCATCCTGCATACCACTCATTCCATATGCCAGACTGCATATGAGGAAACTTCAGTGGTACCTAAAGAGCCTTTGGTGCCCAACACTCTCAAGACCTGGAAACTCTTCTACCTATAATTCCTTGCCTTAGAAAAGATTTTCTTTGGTGGGTAACAGCATGCTCCCACAACAAGGGAATGCCTTTCTCCCCACCCCCCGCCACCCAGACCCTCACCGCAGACCCATCAAACTATGCTTAGGGTGCACACCTGGACGGCAGGTGCATACGGTGGCAGTGGAGCCCACAACAAATCCCTCTGCACATCAGTCAAAAACAGATGATGACTGTGCAGCACACTTTGATGGCTTTCAAGCCTCTTCTCTCTCCAGGAGCTCTCCTGATCAAAACAGACAACAGCACTGTGATGTGGTACATCAACAAGCAGGGAGGGATTCACTCCTACCTTCTATGCAGCCTGGCCATGACCCTTTGGCACACAGCCTCTGCCATGCAACTTCACCTGTTAGCACAATTCCTACCAGGCTCTCTCAACTCTCTGGCAGACCAATTAAGCAGAAATCTTCTGGACCCAGGCGAGTGGCAACTCAACAGAAGTACTTTCACCCTAATGGCTCAGAAATGGGGAACCCCAAAGGTCGACCTCTTTGCCTCCCACACCAACCATCAGCTCTGCAAATTCTGCACCAGGGAGCATCACTGCATGGCTTGGAAAGTGGATGCCCTGTCATTCCCCTGGGTCAATCTATCTGTCTATGCCTTTCCTCCCCTACCTCTCATCCCCAGAGTACTGCTCAAAATAAGGGAGGAAAAACCAAGGACCATTCCTATAGCTCCAGAGTGGCCCTATCAGCACTGGTACCCCTTGCTGCGCAGTCTGTCCTCACCACCCCCATGGCATCTTCCTCGGATTCCGAATCTTCTGACCCAGAGGGATGGGGAATTCGTGCATCCCCAATTGCAGACACTCAATTTGGCAGCTTGGCTTATTCCCTAACCTTGAAGCAGTCTGCCATCCTCAGTAAACAGGTGCTGGATGTTATCCGTGATGCCGGACGTCCTAGCACCAGAAAGTCTTTTGCTGATAAATGGAAAAAGTTCTGCACCTGCATCCAGGCAAAGGGATCAAATACGGCACAGCCCTTCCTCCCTCTCTTCCTGGATTACTTAGCTGACCTACTACACAGTGGCCCCTCTTTCTCCTCTATAAAAATTCATGCCTTTGCTGTTTCTGCTCATTTTCCCTCTGAGCAGCCTCTTTTGTCACACCCTTTGATCAAACAGTTCCCAAGAGGGGCTAGTAACTTGAGGCCACCCAGAAGGGCACCAACACCAGCATGGGACCTTAACTTTGTATTGGAAAAGCTCACCCTGCCCACTTTCGAACTAGCTTCTTCTGCAGAGCTAAAATTTCTCTCCTGGAAGACAGCATTCCTTCTGGCCATCACTTCAGCCAGAAGAGTCTCTGAGCTGCAGGCACTCATGGCTGTGGAACCCTTCATCATCTTCCATGCAGACGGGGTATCCCTCAGAACTATCCCATCCTTCATGCTCAAGGTGGTGTCCATTGTGGCTCTCAACCAATCCATTCATTTGCCAACTTTTTTCCCTAATCCCCAAAACAAGGGGGAAAGGGATTCTTCACTCTCTAGATGTGCACAAACAGCTCAGATTCTGTCTAGACAGAACTAAATCCTTCAGAATGTCTGATCAATTGCTGGTTAGCTTTGCTACAGGGGCAGAAGGCAAAGCCATCTCCAAACAAACCATTTCCAAATGGATAGCACACTGCATCCATTTCTGCTACAAACAGCATGAAAAGTCTCCCCCAAGGGGGTCAGGACACACTCCACCAGAGCAGTTTCCACTCTGCAGCTTTCTTCAGAGGAGTCCCCACCAGGGACATCTGTTCACACTTTTACCAAGCATTACCACCTGCTCCTCTTCTCCAAATCCAGGGCAGGATTTGCCTTTGCAGTCTTGCAGGGCATCCTAGCCAGCCCTTAGTTTCATTGACTGGCTCCACCCTTTTCCACAGCTTTGGGAATCAACCCAAATGTGATAACTGCAACAGTGAAACATGAAAAACATAGTGCAGTTGTGTACACTTACCATAAATGTAGATGTTTGAGTGTATTCACTGTTGCAGTCCTGGTCTCCCTCCCTCCATCCCCCTTTCTTCTCTTTCTCCTTTTATTACCTTTCTAACTTGTTGTTCTCATTGCCTTACAAGGGACTTATAGATATTTATTTTCCACTGGTGGGGTTTCTTCCATTAGAACCTAGACTCCTACTTGGGGGCTCCTGACAGGTTAGGGCAAGAAAAACTGATGTAATGGCATCGGCTGCCTTACTTTATACTACTGACGACCTGACGTCAATCCTCGAGCAACAGCAACCGACGCAGAAATACTAAGTGTCTGGTATTTGGGCCGGCCGAGGGCTATCCTGGCAGGGATAATCCAAATGTGATGACTGCAACAGTGAATACACTCAAACATCTACATTTATGGTAAGTGTACACAACTGTACTTTTTGTTTCCTTCTACCTTGACCCTGGCACTCTGATATTATGATTTGGTAATAATAAAATCAATGTGTCCTTTCTTAGTATTATACTAAGCATGCAGCTAAGTATGTGTACACTTCACTTTTATAGACTCATCTTGCATGTTGATATGAGACCCACTACTCGCTGGGTCTTGGATATATTTCTGTTTGGCACCAGTTGAACAAAGAAGGTTCATGTGTGGTTCAGTTATACGTTCCCTCTTGTACATTCTGTAGTCCCATTTACAGTCCTTTACTCTGCAACCCATGTGACATTTTCTTTCTATGATGAAGTGTAAGTTACATATCAACTTTTATTGTTGGCAGTTATGGCTAAATAATTGTAATGTAATCATTTACAGTGATTTCCACATTTTCATATATTCTCATAAGAGAGTAACCCTTTGGCCTCCAGACTGGCTTTTTTCCTGCCAGTCTGGTAGATTTGACAATATCGCCTGAGGCCTGTTTAGTTCTTACCTTTGCTAGCCTTCTCATTTTTGACAGATAATTGCATACTTTTCCCTTGTTTATAAAGGACCTATGACATTGACTTCACTTTACAGGCTCATCTGCTGAAGGAATTTGATCTGTTTTTCTTTTCTACAATTCTCAAACTATGGTTATTTCCCAGTAGATCCCAGTAGTGGTTCATGGGATACTGTTTTTACTGTCTGTTGTATTCACAGCATTTCTAATTCTTGCAGAATGACAACATGGATCTGATATCTGAAGGAGACCCTCCTTCAGATCTGAAGTTGCTATGGACATGATTCCTATAGAAACAATCCTTGGGGGGGATGTTTACAACTCTATCTTAAAGGTGGTGAAGATGGAATTCCCAATCCCAGGCAAAAATGCTTTATATTTGCTATAACTACAGATCTGGATGGTCAGATCCATTTATATCATCCTACCCTCTCTCTATTCCCATACCTTGTTCTCTTTCCAGCTGATTGTACTTTAATGCCTTCTGATTATTTTTCTTGCTGTCTGTTGCTGCAGGCTTCAGGAGATTTGGCAGAGTCCTTAAATGTTCAGCATTTTGTGTGAAAGGGGAGGGGCCATGTAGCCTGGGAAATGTTTACATGTATAAGCTGCCTTGGTTCTGCTGGCTTTAGTCATGAATGCAGTACTATAGCTAGGGAGGGGCAAAGGCAAAACCATTGATATCTCAGAAGAGTTGCTGATTAGGAATGATTGCAGCAGATGCATTCACTTAAACAGTTGTTTCATGGCTGCTTAAATGAATGTGTTTTTATGTTTTTGGAAGGGTAACTCGCTAGTAGAAGTTCTGTCTTGCAGTTACAGAAGGACCCTTTTCTTTGGTCCTCAACCTCTGGGTGTGGGAGTGCCACTCAGGGGATTGCCCAGGATGCCAGTTAAACTAGTTATGGCTCTACCTAAATGTAATGATCTGAAACTGTCAATCCAGACCCATCATTATGCTAAGCACACAAATTTTGTTTTGTTTTCCCCCCTCGTTTAACCAAGAATTAAAGTAGAGAACACAGATGAACTTCAGACTTTGGGGGGGGGGAGGGTGCTGTATAATTAGCATTATGTACAATGTTGCTCATGGGGGAAATATTCTCAAAAGGTAGGTAGGATTCTAAATTTTAGTTTGTAAGAAATTAAACTCTGCAGATAATTTTCTGTGGAAATAAATTGAACTATAAGTTTTTAATATGAAAAAGTTCTTCACCCCCCCCCCCCCCACACACACACACACACACCTACCTTTCCTCCAAACACAGATATACCAACTCTGAGGCCATAGAGCCTTAGGCTTGGAAAATCAATTTGAGACCCCCTGTTTCTTTATCACTGTGCATCCCAGACAGTAACAGTTCATTCTTTGAACTGATAAGTTGAAAATCTACAGATTTATTGATTAGCAATTTAATGCACAAATATACTGTGATTTTTCCCAGAACAATTGCAAAATTTCCCCCAAAAACAACTACTAAAGAGTGCTTGGGCATCAGAATGGAGTCTAGGAAAGTAGTGTTCACAAGCTTAGGCTGCTGAATCACTTTCCTTTGCAGTAATTTTATTAAATATCACACCAGATTTTTTAGGGAAATTGATAAAGCCAGCTATCAAGCACGTGGTACTGCATTTTACAACTTTATAGGAACTAGAAAAGGAAATCGGATTCCATGCACATACACAAACACAATTACTATGCTTTCCTTAAAGGTGATCAGGGACCATGGTTTTGTTCTTAGTGTCGAAAAACAATTTTTAGAAACACCTTTCACTTTGTTACACAAAGTGGAATTGCTTTTTGTGTGGAACTGCTAAAGTTTCTCATTTCCAAGCAGTTGTACAACTGTGGATTTATTGTATGTAATTTGTTGCATTGCTGCACTCTGAACTCTGTTGACCCCCCATATGGCGCTACTCCCAAAAAAAAAAAAAAAAAAAAAAAAGGTTCCTGGTCCATTTCCTCCAAGTTGCTTGAGAGAGAGAAAGGGCCACAGTCTTGAAGCACTTCTTCACTTCTGACTGCTATTGGAATACATTTCCACACTGGAATTCAGAAATGTTGGTGCAGTGCAGAAATGAATAGTGATCGCACTCTATAAAAACTTCTTCACCCCACCCAGCTGTGCTTCTGTGTTATACAAATGATCATATGTCAGTTATTTGTAGATGAAGTTAGTTGCTAATCGGCTACAGAGCACACATGAAAAGTCAAATATAATGTGCAGTTACTGACCTGGAAATATTTTTTTTTTATTTAAACACCTTTATTAAATTATCACTTAAGACCTAAGCAAACCTACATAAACAGAAAAGGAAAACAAACCACTTTAACATTTTTTTTCCTTTTACATGCATTATATATTACATATCTTTAATTTCTTTATAACCATCATCAGTCCAACATTACATATTTTGCTCAGTCTCACTCCTCCTGGAAAATTTTCTGTCTGCATTGCTTCTACAATCGCCATTTATTTCCATGTAATTTGCTCCTTCACTTTTTCAAAGATCCATCTTCTAGTTCTGTTATCTCTTTTTTATAATGTTCAGTATTTTAAATACAGTTGGTTTATACTTTTTAGACTTTGATTTCCATTTTCTAGTAATTGATTTTTGGGGAGCCAACAGAATTAAATTTAACAAGGACTTGTTATCTCTCGGTAGTTCAGACCCAGTGTCCCACCTCAAAAGAATAATTTCCCTAGTTACATCTATTGGCGCACCAAATATTTCTGACAAAGCCCTCTGTAAGAACTTTTTAAAATCTAACTCATCACACCCCCAAAATATATACTCCCAGGTACCACTTTCTTCCCCATCACACCTTTTTAGCATTTGCCGTCTACCTGAAGAAAAATTCTTTAACGTGTGCTTGGGGTGTAGAAATGCTTCGTCAGATGCTTCCAAGCAAAAATCCTAAGCCTTCTGAATTTTGCTGCTTACTTGGGAGTCTTACATATATGTTCATAGGTAGGTACTAGGCGATAGGCCCTAGGGCCTGTATAAGCCTAGCCAAAAAGGTACCCTGGCTTTTGCCACCAAAGAAAATGTATTTTCCTGTGCCCCTGTCAAGCAGAGTCACAGAAGTGATCCACGGGGTGAATTTCCTATGCTCCCATCCAATCATCAAGATTTTTCATGAAGAGTGCTAATGAGGAGCTTTGTTTGATATAGATAGGTAGTTTGTTCCAGAGTATGGGAAGTCTCTGGGACAGGAATCTATCCCTCCAGCATGTTCTGTTTTTATTGTGGTGACAAGGTTTAGGTCGCTAGAGCGTGTAGCTCGGAGGGATTGGGATTTCTTTAAGTGGAGCATGTCCAACAGCTCTGGGTTTGATATAGCTTTATATGTTAGGCAGAGATCACCTCTGAGTAGGTGATATGCGACGAAGTAAAGCTGGAGGTTTTTGAGATGGTCTGCATAAGGCATCAGTTTGAGGACGGTAATCCTCTTTGTGAGGTGTTTCTGCGGCCTTTGTAGTTGTAGATGTCTTGAGGTACATACCAAAAGAGGCGTTGTACTCTATAATGGGTCTAATGAGTGACGAGTAGAGGGGAACAATGACCTCTTTTTTCCTGGATGAGAAACCTTTTGTGATGATGTGTGCCACATAGAAGGATTTCCTGACTACTGTGGCAATGGGATTATCAAAGGAGAGACTACTGTCCACCTGTGTCCCAATGTCTCTTATCACACTTTCAGTGTTAAGTAGACTACTGCCTATGTGGTAGCTCATGGATACAGAGTTTTTACCAAAAGGGATGACAGTGCACTTTTTGGAATTGAGCTCGAGGCCATGGCTTTGACACCAGGCATGTGTCTCAGTGAGGCCCTTTAGTAGGATGTCCACATCATTAGGAGTTTTGATTATGGCTCCTAGTTTGCAGTCATTTGCGAACTTCATTAGCCAAAGACCTTCTGTGTTCGCCTGTACTTCTGAGAAGTAGATATGAAACAGGAGAGGACCCAGTACTGAACCCTGTGGTACTCCACTTGTCACTGGTCTGAAGTCGGATTTGGAGTCTGCTACTTTCACAGTGTGGGTTCTTTGTGAGCCAGTTGGCAACCCATCTTGTGATATAAGGATTTATACCTAGTTTAGTGAGTTTATCTATAATTCCAGAGTGGGGGATGGTGTTGAAAGCCTTGCCGAGATCAAGATAGTCTGTGTGAACCACCTTACCCTCATCTACGGCTGTCTTCTATGTCCTCTCTTCCCAATTTCTTCTAACTTCCTCTGATTGATTAATATAGTTACTGTGCAATATTTTACACGCGCCACTAATTATACCTGTTTAACAGTAGCTTATGTTCTAGATTCAACTAGAAACTCTACCAGTGCTGGTCTTTTACTTAGGATTCTCATAGCCCCTTCTCTTTGCCAATACTCTGATATCATTCCCTGATAGGGAAGGCAGTCTGTAGTCCAAATGTCTTCTAGGCTTTTTCCCATTCTATTAAATTCTCTATCTAGTTATTTTTTCCCAGTACCTTAGTTCCTTTGCCTGTTTTCTCCATAAATTCCAGCCCCCTGTTGCCTATTCTCTGCACCCCTAATTGCAGTCATCCCTAGTGAGAGAATCTCCTTTCTCCAGTCACCTTAAGGAACTGCATCCAAAATCGTACTCTCTCTCTCATTTCTTGAATATCCCCCTTATTCATCAGCATCTCTTTCCACTTTGAATTGTAGATTTCTGTGTGTGTTATATGTACGAGTTTTAACTGGTACTCTGGAGTTACTATCAAAATATAGTTTCTTAATAGCAGTCTTTTTAAACTCATGCATATTATCCAAATGCTCTTATTTTCTCTTTAGCACTTGCAGTTGTGCCTCTTCTTCTGTGAAATTTACATTATTCTGCAATACTTTAACCTGTGTTAGTACATACAAATAATTTCTAATCCTTCTTATTATGGGCCTTTTTTTTTCTTGCTTGTCTGGAGGTGCGGATGCTGAATGGGGGCATTGACAAGATGCTAGCTGTCTTTGCTACAGCTATGCGTGCTGGTGTATTTTGAGTCCGGTGAATTGCTCGTAATCTAGAGAAGGATTAAATGCTAAGGCTGCAATAGCTTCATACTCCAGTAAAGCTGAGATAAGCCATGCACAGTAGAGGAAACTGTTGGTTTAAACTTGCATAATGGGTCTAGAGCCTGCCTTTTATTTATAATACACACACACACCTGTTTTAGGTTACAAATAAGGGACCTAGCTGAAAGAAGTGGAGGAGTCACAATCAAAATTTCCAGAGGTAGGATTTTTTGTGAAACAGCAAGTGGTTAGTGCCACTTAAAATTCAGGAAGGCTGCAGGAATTAATGCATCTGAAACTGGTCCTGGCCAATGGGAAAGGGAGGAAGAGGAGAAATTATGTATGGAGAGGTAAGGATGATTTCATAATGGCAGGTAGAGATATGGAGGCGATCTGCTTTCAGTCTTCTTGTGAAGATAGGGTGTCTAGTTTTTTGCTGCTTATTATTTAGTGCACTGCAGTATTTTCTGTAATGAGGTTTTGGCTGTAAATGAGGTCCTGAAGTGTAATCAACCTATATGTCGAGTAAATAAGTAAGGGTGCATTCAAGGAGGTAGAGAATGCCTCTTTTGGAAAAGAGTGGACAAAGTTGGGTAAGGGAATGATAAAGGGCTAGGACAGTTGGCCCTTTACTTTGCTGTCTGATCAGATAATGAGCCCAAACAAAATTCCTTGGGCATTGTGCTGTTCTGCAGGCCAGGCCCAGTGCTGGATAGCAGGTAGCCAATGCAACCTTCTCTTGTGATTTGTAGGATAACGTGTAAAGATGGCTGTTTGCCTAGTCTGTATAGTCCAGCTGACTAATTAAATCTATCCAGGCTGGTCTGTTTTGTACATCATTTATTTACATCTTTGCCAAATTAAGATAGTTAGTAATCGAGAGGTGTATGGTTATGGTTACTCATTGCATGAGTTTGTTTTTTTCCGTTGTTATTGTATAAACATTAAGTTATTCTTCATTCGTTTTAGACTGTGAATGGAGTAAACCAGGCCTTATTTTTCTACTTGTGTCATGTTTATTGCTTGGAAGGCCTACTTTGTCATTTTGACTTTGTTGTAAAATATTTCATAATTTTTGTATGTTATAGTCAGTACGTAACTATTTCATCTGATGTTGATAACCATCATCTATTCTTGACTTGTGGGGTTACGGTTCCGATCCTCAGAGCCAGTTTGGTTGATGTATAGCTCGCGTCAGCCAAATCTGCAAGTCTTAAACGTACTTTTGCTAACGTACCTGCTGTGTGCCACCAACATTTTTTTTTTCCCTGGAAATCTGCAAGTCTACCCACAATGCCCCTCTCCACATTACCCCAGATCTCGTTTGCCACTCTTATGACAAGACGCATCAGCTGACTCCTCTCTAGTAGCTAAGTAAAAAAATTTATATTTACCCTTTTTCTAGAAGTAATTTAAGAAAATTTACTCTACTTTAAATAATCTTTGGTCTACCCTTAGCGAGTGTGTTGTTTCCCTTACCGTTGGTAATTTTTTCCCCTCTACCATTATTGGTAGTTTCCCTTTGCCCTCGGTCTTATTTCTCCTTTTACCGTTGGTAATCTTTCTCTCATTGTTGGTACATTTTCTTATTAAGGTGTGACTGAGTTTCTTTTTTTTCCCCTAATTCTTTTCTTTTTCCCTTCTTTGCCTTTGTGTCCTTTTTATTCAGGACTATGGCAGAAAAGCCTAAAAGCTCCACTACAGGCTTTAAACGATGTACAGAGTGCGACAGGAAAATGCACAACTCTGATAATTATGACCATTGCGTTTTATTGTTTAGGTGTACCCCACTTGAGTGTTGGCTGTACCATCTGCCAGGGTTTCAGTAATAGAACTCTGGCAGGGAGGAAAAACAAACTCATTCTCAAAAGGCTCCTTAAAGCCCTTTTCGAGGAAGCCTTGTCAATGGCCGACCAGTCTCCTCAGGCCTCTGGATCAAAATGCTTCCATTCAGTGCTGACTTCTCCCTTGGCACCGATTAAGAAACACAAACATGCATCTGAAGGTTCCTCTATGGAACCGAAAGCTAAAGTTTTTGGAATGATCTGAATCTTCTGCACTGAGAATCATACCAGTGCCTTTGACACTGGCCACAGCACTCATTCAACATTTGACTACCACTGTTCCTACTGTGACTACGGCTCTCGACACCAATACCAGCTGTCATTACTGCAATGCCGGTGCTGATTTCCGCACGGTACAGCAGATGGTGCCAAAGTTGGATATAGCTATTCAACCCAGGACTGGTTATTCTCCCTCCTTGGACCTATTCCTTTAACAACTCCCTAGCCCTTTCATAGAGAGACCCGATTCTCCTTCTGGATTGTCCATTTGTTCCACTAGAAGTCTCTCTGAAGTTAATATTATTAGGTTGAAGGATCAGATCCTGACAGCCAGGGGTCTACCCTCATCTTCTCAGCCCCCTCTCTCTTCTGGTGTAGGGGGTTTCTCACTTTCTACCTCTTCTTATCAAACTCCTTTGACCTCTGCACACGCTTTAGACCTCTGGACTCCAACTTCTCAGGTTCCAATGGCTTCGGCGCTGACAACCTTGTTGTCTTCGATGCTGAGTCTGTCTCTGGCTTCCTTGGTGCCTTTGGCACCATCGGGTCCCTGGGAACATGTCTTCACTATTGGGCTTGAGGGGTTCAAGGCACCCCCGAGTTTTTCTATGGAGCCGGCCATGCCTCTTCAAGCTGCGTTAGCAGAGGACCTGTCCTCGGTTCTGGTCTGTCAGGTGAGTCTCTCGGGGTGGGTGTGATCCCAGTTCTGAGTTTCTGTTCCGGGGTTCCATCCCTCCCCAGGGTGGGCCTGCCTTTTAGGCCATGGAAAGAGCTTTGGCCACTGCCTCGTCTTGGGTGGCTCCTGTGTTACCAGAGTCTTCCCCGGTGACCCCAGGCTTTTTGCTTCTGCTGCCAAGCTTGACCCCCTGGACAGTGAGCCCCAAGGTTGCAAGACTTGCCTGCTAAAGGTGTCTCTTAGAGTCCTCCTCAGATGTTCCCGCTGAAGAGCCTCCTCTGAAGAGACTGTGTAAGAGGAAACGCCCTGATTCTCCTGAAGAATCTGTCACAAAGGACACAGATTTTGATGAGAGGAGGGTTCCCCGACGTCTCCTTCAGAGACATTCTTGAGATCCTAAAGCAGAGGAGTGATTGGAAGTCCAAAGCCCCTTTCTCTGAAGAATCTATGTACTTGCAGGCCTTTGGTGCTCACCCGTCTACCTCTTGGGTGACCCCGCCTCCTGACGACCTAATTAAGCTGATCCTCAGCAGGCTTGGAAGGCTTCTGATTCTGTAGAACCTGTCCCCTGGAGACCCGATGAGATTCTTTCTGCTCCTGAAGACCATCCATATGGGGCGAAGGGCTTAGTAGTTGATGCCATGGTGATAGCAGCCGCCACCAAGAAAGACCTAGCAGAGGAAAGTTCTACTGCACATCCCCCTAACTGAGAGTCTAGGGCAGTGGACAGATTCTGGAAGCGGGTCTATGCATCATCGACCTTCTTAATCAGGTCCTTGAATTTCTTGGCACACTTTACTACACTTCAAAGGGATCTGGTCAAGGAGCTTTCAGATACTTTGGCGGGAGCAGTCGCTGAGGGGATCCAAGAAAGTGTGGTCTCCCAGTTAGCTACCCTAGAGTCTATTTCAAATTCATCAATGAGGCTTATAATGCATGCAGTTGAAGGGATGACCAGGTCAACAGATTCAGGTGTTGCTATTTGATGACATGCTTGGATGCACATGTGCGAGTTTGCGAAACCATTCAAGTCTTCCTTCGAAAGTGCTTCCTTTGACTGATCCTCTTTGTTTGGACTCAAAGTAAAGGAAACTCTGTCCAGGTGGGAAAAAGATGGAAAGACTTTGATGTGGGCATGCGTTTTTCCACTCCTCAATGATCCTATTCCAGGAATCAAAGGAGTTGTCAAATGTGGTTCAAGAAGTCCCAGAAGCCTTTCCAGGGCACACGTGGTTTGGACAACCCTTGAGGCAGAGGGAGGAGTTACAATGGAATATGCTGTCCCAGAGGCAGGGGTGGTCCACAGAATCAGGGTTCCAGGGAGTCTTTCTGTGGTCAACCCTACCAGCGCTCCTGAAAGGGGGCCCAATTGCTTAACTCTGGAAGCAGTTGGGGGAAGATTTTACTTGCACCCAAAGGCCTGGTGACACATAACCGATGTCTGGGTGCTAAGGATCATTTCCAGAGGTTATTTAATCCCCTTCACTCTTTACCCGAGAACCCCCTGCAAGACTCCCAAATGTTCCACCCAGTCAGAAGTATCAAGCAGCAGTAGAAATACAAAAGCTGCTAGAAAAAAGCGTTATCCAAGAAGTTCCACCTGACGAATTAGAATCCGGGTTTTACTGAAGATTCTTTTCACTGCCATAGAAAGCGGGACTGGAGACCAATTTTGGATCTCAGTATTCTGAACAAATTTGTCCAACAGTCAAAATTCTGGATGGTCATGATTCAGTCAATTCTTTCCTTCTTAGAGAACATCCAGTCATCTTCCTCTATCAACTTTCAGGATGCGTATTACCACATAAAGGTGGACAATGCTCAAGAAATTTTCTCTGCTTCTGGCTAGGAGCCAGTCATTTCCAATTCAGAGTGCTGCCCTTTGGTCTCACCACAGCCCCCAGGGTGTTCACCAAATATATGGAAGTGGTCACAGCACATTTGAGTTTGCAAAGATTCAGAGTGTTTCCTTACTAGACTACTGGCTCCTCACCGCTCCCCCCAGGCATTTACTGCTACAAACTGCGGGCTTCATTCTGGAACTGTCTCAACAACTGGGCATCATAAGTCAACCCTGCAAAATCTCAACTAACCCCTTGTCAGGACATGGAATTCATTGAAGGTCGCCTCAGTACTGTATCTTGTGTGACATTACTTTCCCTACACAGGTTGCAGAAAATACAGTCACAGGTTCATCCTCTTCTTTGCTCAAACAAAATACCACCTGAGCAGATTCTGCGGGCATTGGGGTCCGTGGCAGCAGCGATCATATTAGTTCCAATGGCAAAATTTCACATGAGACTTCTCCATTGGTTACTTGCAAACCAATGGTCTGTTCTAACCCACCCCATGAATCATTTATTTTTCATTTCCAGCCAATGCAAAAATGACCTAACCTGGTCGATGCAGTCCGAGGAGATTCTTCTAGGCTCCCTCTTTGTTCCCCCACAGCCCAAGACCATAGTGACCACAGATGCTTCCCAGATTGGGTGGGGGGGCATTATCTCGGGAAGACGGTCCAAGGCACTTGGTCCCCCTTCGAGACCAATCTGCATATCATTGTTTTAGAGCTTAGGGCAGTGCTTTTGGCATTGCAAGCATTTCACTCTGTCTTCAAGGGACAATAGCTATTCAATCAGACAACATGTTCGTAGTCTGGTACATCAACAAAAAAGGGGGACCAAGTCCTACCCAATGTGTTGAGAAGCCCTATGAGTGTGGCAGTGGGCCATAACTTCCAATAGCTCTCTGATAGCAATGCACATCCCAGGGAGTTCAAACATGATTGTGGACAAACTGAGCAGATGCAACCTTATGCCTCGCAAGTGGTCTCTGAACTCCAGAGTAGCGAAGAAGATCTTTCTTCTTTGGGTCCAGCTTTGCTGCCACCTGTTTGCTTCACACCTGAGCAACAAGTGCCGAAGCTACTTTGCTCTAATTCCCCCTCAGGGGGAGTCCCCCAGAGATGCTGTTCTTCACGACTGGCCCCTGGGTTTCCTTTATACCTCCCCTCTGATCCCTCTTTTTCTCAAGATAGCAGCTCGGTTGAGAAGCAAAATGATCCTTATTGCTCCTTATTGGCCTCGACAGATATGATTTTCCTTCCTCTGACCTCATCTACTTAGCCGCCCATGGATTCTGGACCCAGTTCCGGACCTTCTGTCCTATCCCCAGGGACTAGTGGACCCCAATCTACAGACTCTCAAACTAACTGCTTGGTTCCTCCAGTTCCGTTAGTCACCAGGCATAATGATATTCCTTCTCCCGTATGACACGTTTTGTTGGCATTCCATAAACCTTCCACCAGGAGTTTCAAACTTAGTAAATGGAAGAGATTTTCTATTTCGGCTTCTGATAATGGTCTGGATCCCTTTTCAGCACCAGTAGAAAACGTTCTAGAGATTTTAGCTACCATCTTTGCTAAAGGAGTGTCTGCTTCTACAATCAAGGTTATCTTAGCAGCTGTTTCAAATTTCCGTAACAGTACTGGGAACCAACCTTTAATCTCTCACAGGCTTTGTAAGGCTTTTCTTAAAGGCACCATCCATTTGAAGCCCCCTTTCAGAGACCCGCTACCGCCATGGGACTTGACTGTTGCAGTACAGTTACTTACTTCACCTCCGTTTGAACCTGCAGCTACCTGTGACTTAAAATTCCTTTCTTGGAAGACATTGCTTCTTATAGCTGTCACTTCGGTGAGAAGGGTCTCCGAATTACAGGCAGTTTCAGAGAGAAGTATCAACCAGTTCATAGACTTGCCTGTATTTATCCCAAATTTTTGTAATAAACATGAGTACTGCCTGCACCTTCTGGATGTGCACAGGCAATTACATTTATATATGGATAGAACTAAGCAGTTTAGACAATCAGAACAGTTATTTATATCCTTTGCAAGTGCAACTTTGGGCAAACCTGTGTCTAAGGTTACTCTGTCCAGATGGTGAAGGGATTGCATCTCTTTCATTTACTCGAAACAAAAGCTAAGACTCCCTGTGCCAGTGAAGGCACATTCTACCCAGATCTATGCCGACTTCAGCTGCTTTTCATTCTAAAGCTTCCATGTCAGAAATTTTCACAGCTGCAACGTGGGCTAAACCGCATACTTTTATTACTCATTACAAATTGGATATGGTCTTCAGGGGGATAGCCTCCTTTGGCTCTATGGTTCTCAGGAATGTTCTTCCATATGGCCACCCAGGATCTAAGGTAGGTGGGGAGTCTGTCCCACAAGTCAAGAATAGATGAAGATTAACAACATCAGATAAAGAAGTTATGTCTTACGTTCCATCTGTGTTTTCTATCTTCATCTATTCTTGTGTCCCTCCTTTTGATTTCTGGTGGAGCAATATCCTGTCCTAGGTTCTTTTTGTTAGGGATGCCTTGGATAAGGTTTCTAACATATATTAGAGTCTCTTTATATGCTTTTTAAACTCGATCGGAGGTAATGTGGAGAGGGGCATTATGGATAGACTTGCAGCTGGGGAGATTTTTCGGCTGACGTGAGCTATATATTGGCCGGATCGGTTCTGAGGATCGGAACCATAACCCCACAATTCAAGAATAGATGAAGATTGACAACACAGATGGAACGTTATGGTAAGGCATAACTTCTTTTTCTACCACGTCTTCAACTCCTGTGTGAATGGGTTTCACTATTCAGGCTTCCTCTTCCCCTTAACTTAGGTAAGGCTTTGTTTCCACTTTAATTTAACTTTCCATTGCTGCCTGATTCACCATAGCTCATTATCTGCGTGCTGTACTGAAGGAGAGAGAACCGTGATGCAACTTGATTTTATTACCGAAGTCCAGTCTTTTTACTTTCTAAGTAAGGTTTGCCTCCCATGCATTAGCTACTGGTGTGAATGCTCTCAGTTATGACATCAGCTATAGAGTATAGTTGAAAAAATGTTAGGTCAGGTGGGGGAAAGGCTTATCCTTTGAAAAATCAGTATTGTTACTTAAAGGTGTGTATGGAAGGGGAAGTCCTTTGTACTGTGTTGTCTTCATGTAATGGAGCTTCTGAAATCTGCAGTGCCTCCTGCATAGTTGTAAGATGTGCTGTAGACAAGCCAAAATGCAGAGAAAGGAGTTGATAGTGCTTGCTATCTGCTCTGAAGCGAATATGTTTTCTGCGAGACTTTGCTGTGGGAATGTGAAGATAAGAATATTTTAAATCCAGGGTGACCACGAATGCATGTGTTGCCAGCACAGGCAGTTGTCTATGTGCACCCATTCAGTGCACTTTTATGAATTTGCCAATAAAGTCTAAAGTTAAGGTTCAAGTAAACAAAACATAGTATCTGATGTTGTAAATCTTTGTTCATTAATTACTATTGGGACTTCAGTTCCTTCCTCGGAACCAATACGGCCGTTTCCAAGCTTGAGCCAGCCAAAAACTCTCGGCTAAGACCTACCCATAATGCCCCTCTCCTAGTTACCCCAGATCTCGTTTGCCGCATTCCTAGTCAGACGTGCTAGCCATCTCTCTCAAAGCTAAGTAGAAAATTCATTTTTAAGATAGTTTCTCTTTACAATTTTTTATTTTTTAGTCAATTTAGCCCTTTGTCACTGTCACCTATAACCTAATTCTATTCCCTACCATTTACCTTGGTAATTTAATTTCTACCATTATTGGTACTGTCTTTCTCTCCTACATTTGACAGGCCCTTCCTTACCACTTGTGGTATTTTTTCAATACCATTGTTGGCATTCTCTCCCTTATTTTGTTTTTTTCTATAAGATAGCCTTGTTGCCTTACTATGTCAGACAAAGCTAAGTTGGGGTTTAAACAGTGTGACAAATGTGAACGTAAGCTGCCTAACTCGGATACACATGCTCATTGTGTCTACTGTCTGGACGTGGATCATATTAAAGCTGACTGTGACTGTGTTGCTAGTTTTAGTAATCGTACACTAGCAGAACATAAAAATAATCTTATTTTAAAAGGTTTAATCAAGACACCTTTTTTGGAGGCTCTATCTGGGTCAGAGGTCTCACCCCCTCCAAAGACCAAAAAACATAAGGAAAAACAGAGTCACTCACTTCCTGCATCTCCGTCAGTTACAGAACTGAGTCGGCTCCATGCTTCGCTGGCACCCTCAGCACAGACCTCTTTGGCACCAGGCTCTGTATCTTCTCCCTCAGTGCTGTCCATGATATTCACCCATATTTCAGTTGCAACCTCGGCATCACTGACTTCGGTGTCGTCCTTGGATCCGACATTGGCTCCCATGACTGTACGTGCTTCGGCACCATCCCCGGCCATGGTGCCAACAGTTTCTTCGGCTCCATCAGCTTCAAAACTCTGATATCTGCCAAGGACAAGATACTCTCCAACTTACGACCCTTTTTTGGGGCAGAGGTTTAGCCCCTTTCTAGAAAGACCTGAGTCTCCTTCAGCATCCTCCTTTAGATCCACTAGGAGTTTTTCTGAATTAGATCTAGTGCAGGTTGTGGACCAGCTTCTGGCAGCTAGGGGATTGCCCATTCCAGCCAGACTTTCTGTCCCTCTTGGCTTGGAATCCTTTACTACATCTTACCCTGTTTATCTTCCTCCGGCCTCTACCCAGATCCTGGAGATCTCGGTACCGATGTCCATTCCGGTGCATACTATCTCGGCTCCGACAGTTTTTCCCCTGTCGGCACCAACCACCCTTTGCTGCATCAGCTGCAGTGGAGCCGATGCTCTCTCAGAGCAGTGCTTGGACCATCCCTACCTTGGTACCTAGCCCGGCACCTATTTTCTCACTGGCACCGTCTATGTCCATGGCTCTTGACGGCTTCCAGTCCTCTCGGAGCTCCTCACCTGGAGGTGGCCTCCTCAGGGCTGGGTGTGACCCCCTGTTTTGAAGTTGTCCTTCCCAGTTCTGGGCTCCCATCCCTCACCGGGCAGGCCTGCTGTCCAGGTAATGGAGAGGGTCCTTGACTCCGCTGACTCGCAGTCAGCACCAATGACATCAGTATCAGAACCCAACCCTCTATTTCGGGACCCCGAGCACGGAGTCACAAGACCTCCCTTTGAAGGGAACCCTTTCTCCAGAGTCCTCCTCAGAAGATCCCATTGGGGAGCCACCCCAGAAGAAACGATGCAAGAGGAAGCACCTTGATTCCCCAGAGGAATCTATCACCGAAGACGTTGATTATGATGAGGGGGAAAGGTCCCCACGTTCTCCCCCAGACGACGTCTCATTCAGAGACATTCTCGAAACCCTCAAGCAGCATGGAGACTGGAAGTCCTCTAACCCTTCTTCTGAGGAATCTGTGTTCATGCAAGCCTTCCGTGCTCGGCCATTTACTTCTTGGATGACCCCACCAGCAGATGACCTTGTTAAGCTCATTGAGCAGCGTGCTTGGAAGGCCCAGGACAACATAGAACCTGTCCCCTGGAGGCCAGACAAAATTTTATCTACACCTGAAGACCAGTCCCACTGGTCCAAGCAGTTGACAGTTGATTCTATGGTTGTGGTGGTGGCCACCAAGAGGGAACTGGCAGAAGATAGTTCCACTGTCCGTCCTCCGAACAGTGAGTCCCAGACCATGGACAGACTAGGGAAGCAGAGCTATGCTTCAGCGACCTTCGCCATTCAGTCGCTGAACTATTTGGCACACTTTACTCTCCTCCAAAGAGTCCTAATTTCCGAAATGTCTCCCTCTTTGGTGGGGGTACTGCCTGTTGAGGTGCGTGACACTGTCGCCTCGCAGCTAGCTACCCTTGAATCTATCTCTAACTCCCCGATGTGTTTGATATCTCACACCACCGAGTGGGCAGCTCGAGCTGCTGCATCAGGCATTGTCATGAAACGTAATGCTTGGATGTGGTTGTGTGACTTCGCAGACCCCTTTAAATCTTCCTTCGTCAATGCACCTGTCGACGAATCTGCACTTTTTGGACCCAAAGTACAAGACACACTTGTACATAGTGAGAAAGACTGAAAGACCTTGTCTGCTGTGGGCATACTCTTTTCCAACCCCCAGAGGTCCTACTCCAGGAACCAGAAGGGAGGAAAAATGTGGTTCAAGAAATCCCAAGGATCTTTTCGTGACACTAGTGGTGAACAATTCCCCCGGGGCAGAGGGGGCAACTCCTATGGAAGACTCCCCTTTCGGGGAAGAGGGGGTCTGCTTAACCAGGGCGCTAGAGATTCTTTCTCCGGCTGACCCCTACCAGCGCTCCTGAGGAGCGGCCCGATTGCTTTCCTCTGGAAGCAGTCGGGGGTAGTTTTTTCTCATAGGTAGGTACTAGGCTATCTGCCTGAGGGCATTTATAAGCCTAGCCAGAGTGTCAGCTTTCGCCGCCCCATTGATTAATTAACTGAATCTCTGTCAAGAAGAGCCAGTGAAGTGATCCCAGGGGTGTGTTTTCTGTTGCCCATCCACTAGTCAAGGTTTCTCTTGAAGAGTGTTAGTGAGGGGCTCTGCCTAATGTAGTTAGGAATTTTTTTCCAAAGCATGGGGAGTCTCTGTGACAGGAATCTATCCCTCCAGCATGTTCTATTTATTGTTGTGGTGAGGTTTAGCTCACTAGAGCGAGTGGCTCGCAGTGACTTGGATTTCTTTAGGTGGAGCATGTCCATCAATTCTGAGTTGGACATGGCTTTGTAAGTCAGGCAGAGATCAACTCTGAGTAAGCGATATGCCACTGAGTACAGCCGGAGTTTTTCCAGTTGGGCTGCATAGGACATATGTTTGAGGCCAGTAATCCTCTTGGTGAGGTACTTTTGTGGTCTTTCCAGCTGTTTGAAGTGTTTTGTGAGGTACATCCCAAATGGGGCATTGTACTCTATGATGGGTCAGATGAGTGATGAGTAGAGGGGAGCACTATAACCTCTTTATTTCTAGATGTGAACCTTTTAGTAATTAGATGGGCTACATAGAAGGATTTCCTAAATTACTTTGGCAATATGATTGTCAAAGGAGAGATTACTATCTACCTGGGTCCTCTGATCTCTTATTACCTCTTCTCTATTAAGGGGGCTGCCACCTGTGTGGTAATTCATAGGTGTTTTGTTTTTCCCAAATTGGATGACTGTGCATTTTTTGGCATTTAGCTTGAGATCATGACTTTGACACCAGGTGTCCATCTCAGTAAGGCCCTTTTGGAGAATGTCCATGTCAGCCGGAGAGTTAATTATTGCTCCCAGTTTGTAGTTCTCGGTGAACTTGGTTAGCCATAGTCCTCCTGTGTTTGCCCGTACTTCTGAGAAGTATGTGCTGAACAGTAGGGGTCCCAGGACCGAGCCTTGTGGGACACCACTTATGACTGGTTTAGAGACGGACCTGGAGCCCACTATTCTTACCGTGTGAGTTCTGTCTGTAAGCCAGTTGGCAACCCATCTCATGACATAAGGGTTTATGTTCAGGCTGGTGAGTTTTTCTATAATTCCCGAGTGGGGAATGGTGTCAAAAGCCTTGGCGAGGTCAAGGTAGGTTATGTGAACCACCTTCCTCTGATCTCTGGCCTTGATGACTGTCTCGAAGAAGTCAACTAGGTTTAGTAGGCACAATCTGCCCTTAAAAGCCGAACTGGGTCGAGTTAAGTGTTTGGAGGTTCCCAATGTCTTTGTAAATGAGTTCCATGATGATGCGCTCCATAGCCTTGCAGACCAGGCTAGTCAGGCTTATGGGGCAATAGTTACCAGGGTCAGTTGTAGCCCCTCCTTTGTGGAGCGGAATAACTGTTGCTGTGCGCCATTCTGTGGGCACGTAGCCTGTGGAGAGGCTGAGGTTGAACAGTGTGTTTAGGTGGGGGGTTAGTTTGTTCTGTAGTTCGTGCAAGACGCAGCCTGGGACAGCATCTGGCCCTATTGACGCTGTGCTTTTGGCTTTTGAAAGGGCTGTTTTCACCTGTGTGTCTGTGATTTCTGGGACACTACACTTTTCCGGTATTGTTGTGGGCCCTTTTGGGGGTGAAGTTTGCACTGAATCTATCTGCCAGGATGTTGGCAATATCAGTAGGTTCAGTATATTTTGTGCTATTTTGCACTAGCTCAGAGCATATCTGCGAGTTGCCACTTAGATTCTTGACATAGCTAACGAAGGCTTTGTGGTTATCTTTCGAATCCTTGGCTATTTTTCTTTCTAAGTTAACCTTGGATGATTTTATGAGGTACCTTAGTTTCTTACTGATACTGATCAGGGATGTCTTTCCTTCTTGGGATTTGCTTTTTTTCTGAACTAGTTTCCTCCTCCTATTGTATAGTCTGTTTATGGCAGGGGTCCACAAGACTGGTTTCCTTCTCATAGGGGAGGGAGTCTTGGTTTTGCTAGGGTTGACACGATCCATGCATCCTTGTAGGTGCTCATAGAGTGCATTTGTAAAGGTTCCTGCATCTTGGACAATGTTATCCTTTAGGGTGGGGGCTGTGAAACTTGCCACCTCTGTCTTAAGTAAGGTGAAGTTTGCTATAGAAAAGTTTTTCACTGTGGTTTCCTTGGTTGAGGGTGGTGATGTGGTGTGGACATCCAGAGTGATTAGTTTATGGTCTGATTTAACCAGTGACTGGCTGACCTCTGGTGCGGAACACCTGTCGCCCATGTTGGTGATGACCAGGTCCAATATGGTTTCACCTCTGTTAGGGGAGGTTACCAGCTGATCCAGGGCATTTGAGTTGATAAATTCAAGGAAGCGCTGGAGCTGGGAGCTTGTACTTGAATAGTTTTCCCAGTTAACGGTAGGGTAATTGAAATTGCCCAATATCAGGGTGTTTGGTAGGACCTTCATGTTTTCCAGTGTCTTCAGAAAGGCCTAGTGGTGGTCCTGGGTCATGGAGGGTGATCTGTAGCAGGACACAATTTGCATTGCAGATTTGCCCGATGTTAGTTGCACATGGATGATCTTAGAGGTATCCTGCTGCGTCACTAACCTGGAGGTGTAGGTATCCTTGATGAATATGGATACACCCCCTCCTTTTGTGTTTCGGTCCATGTTCTGCGGCCAAAATGTGTGGCATGAGTTGTAGCCCAGTAGTGCTGGGGTGCTCTGTGGAGCGTTGAACCAGGTTTCAGTTACTGCACAGATATCGACATTCTCTATACTGAGGAGTGCTTCAAGCGCGTGCATTTTGAGATTTAAACTCCTGGCGTTGAGTAGCATAATCCTCATTTTTTTATTTGTGCTGTTTACGGAGGTGGGTTTGACTTTTGAGCCTTGCCTAAAAAAAGGCACTATGGGGGCAGCAAGAGCCTTGGCCAGTATTCGAAAACCTAGGGGTGACAGGTGCAAGCCGTTTCTTGCGAAGCAGCGAGGTTTGACGAGCATGTCGTCCCAGGCTAACAGACAAAGGATCCCTTTGAATGACACCAGAAGCTTAGCCAATTGTTAAAATTGATCATTTTTTCTTTATACTGCATTCTCATTCTTGGTGAGGGCAGGATGCTACTTTGGGTCAGGGTCATACCCACCTGGGCTACATGATCAGAGAACTCTTCCATGTCTCTTTTCATGCAGTCCAGGGAAGTACGTCTCAGGTCATTCACACCAACATGAACAATGACAGAGTCATATTTATACTTGTTCTGGAGTGACCTGAGTGCATGTGTTATGTGGCGGATTCTGGCTGCCGACAGGCAGCTAACAGTAACCTTCTCCTTGTCCAGCCTAGAGAGTGGGACGTCAGTGTGCCTGATTGTAGAGTCGCCTATTACTAGTGTGTTAGGTATGTTGTTTCGCCTTAAGGGCTGTGATTGTGCGGCACACTGATTTTGTGTTTTATGTGTTGTCTGGTTTGTGACGGGAGGTGCAGGTTTTTTGGGTGTCTGCTTTGGAGGTCTCTGATGTTTTTGCAGGTTTTTATTTAGAGCCTCCAAGTATGATTTTGTGTATTTATGTGTATTTTTTGACCATGCTGGTTTTAGTATGTCTATGTGAGGCTGGAGATGTGGTGCAAGTGTTAACCTTCTCCTCATGACAACTGTTCCAGTCTTGGGTGGAGCGAGCTTAGCCTCAAATTTAGCTATATAATTGCATCTCTCACATATGTTAATGTTTTGTGATAGGAGGAGAGGGTTTTTTGTGTACATGAGGCAGTTGTAACATTGCCTCAGGATACCCAGGTCAACCAGCTGAACTGGAGAGTATACCTGAAATTGCCCTTTGGTCATGCCTGAATAGTAGGGTGAGCTGCTTAGTCGCTTGGTTGGTGAGGGGTGAATAATGAGCCTTGCCCTGCTGGGCAATCAAGTGTCTGGGTATATTAGTGCTTGCTATTAGGTCTGAGCAAGTGCTGGACAGTAGGATGCTTTTTAAGTGCTTAGGTTGAGAGTTAGACTACTTTCAAGGGAAAAACTGAATAGAGGACTTGGTGGAGCCGGGAATAATTTAGCCTAGCTAACTGGCGCTGCCCGGACATGCAAAACCGTGCAAACATGGTTTTTACAGCAGGGAAATGAAAGAGATAGAAATTAGCCCAAAATGGCCTATAAACTACTAACTTCTGGGCTGGAACCACTCCTCCAGGGACAAATGGCTGCTCAAAGCTCCCTCTCTCACATGTGAACAGAGAAACCTCCTATCCAGGTAAGGTATGGGCAACTCAGAAACTTGTAACACAGCCCTGAATTCAGCACTAGCCTGAAAACTGGACTATACTAGCTTAGAAAGGTGGGAAACAAAGAAACTTTTTTTTTTTGAAAAGAGAAGGCAAAAACAGTATAAAATACACTTAAACAGCTTTAAATGACTACAAACAGTAAAAAATACATTTAAAACAGCTTTAGATGACTACAAGCTATCAGAAAAGGCTTTTAAACAAATTACCCAATTAACCAGTAAAAAAATCTCAAACCTGAGCCCTGTTCTTGTAGTCTTCAATCAGACAAGTTCTAACTGCACACTCCTGCCACTGGGATGCAGGGGAATCTTCTCCAAAAAAGAAGGCCTGGAGTAGTGCTCAAGTTATACAAACAAAGCTAGATTCAACCGGCCTGAATCTAGTTTATGCAACAGCAAACAAGGCACACCAATTTCAGTAAGAAACCGTTCAAATATGCAGGCACTATAAGCCTCTAACCAGAAATTCCTCTGCACCTACCAGCCTGGTGTCTTATTACTACCGATGTTTGGGTGCAGAGAATAATATCCAGAGGCTACCAAATACCATTCGATTTAATTCCCAGACCCATCAAACGAATCCCCAATGTACCACCCAATCAGAGGGAATTAGCAGCCTTAGAAATTGAAAAGCTGCTAAGAAAAAGAGTCATCCAACCAGTCCCACCAGACCAGACAGCATCCAGGTTTTACTCAAGGTTTTTTTTAGTGCCAAAAAAACAGGGGACTGAAGACCATTCCTGGATCTCGGCCTATTGAACAAATTTATCAAACCTCAAAAATTCTGGATGGTCACTGTACAGTCCATTCTTCCCTTCCTAGGGAGGGATAACTGGATGTGCTCTATAGACCTCCAGGATGCATACTACCACATAAAGATGGCTCACCACTCCCAGAAGTTTCTTCGCTTCCGGCAGGGAGTCCATCACTACCAGTTCAGGGCATTGCCATTCAGTCTCTCGACAGTCCCCAGAGTGTTCACTAAATAAATGGCAGTTTTGGTAGCTCGTCTTTGACTACAAGGATTCCAGGTGTTTCCGTATCTAGACGATTGGCTCCTTACTGCTCCGACCAGGAATCTCCTAGTCTGCAGCCTCTTACACTCAAGGTCTCGCTCTCCGTTTGGGGATTACAATCAACAAGGACATATCTCAAATGTCCCCAACGAAGACACTGGAATTTATTAGAGCGGTCTTCGACACAACATCCTGTCAAGCTTCAATTCCCCACTAACAGGCTTTCGAAAATAAGACACCAAATCCAAAACCTTCTTCCTCAGACCTATGTCACAGCACGTCTTGTACTGCACCTCTTAGGCTGCATGGCTGCTGCCATTATGTTAGTATCACTGGCGAGGCTGCACATGAGAATCCTACAGTGGCTCCTTTCCGCACAATGGTCATTTCTAACTCACCTACTCGACCACATGATTCGTCTTATAAACCGTTACAAGAAAGAAATGCTATGGTGGATGATGCCACAAACGAATCTTTGGTGTCAACCGTTCTGTCTTCCCCAGC